>NC_134267.1:190763474-191063474 GCF_031893055.1 Leptodactylus fuscus
CTTCAGCTAAAATCTATCATGGAGAAGAGAATTCATATTAAGTTCCTAAAATTGTTGCACAACGTTCCTATCACCATAATATTCAGGGTTTCTTAAGTTTAAGAGAATGTCAACATTTACACACCCTTTTGACATGTAATGGGTGAGGGTCTCTACCTTGAGACCTGCACAGAAAGGGTCCATAGTGCTCTTATGGGCACTGTGCTGTGTTTTGTGTGTCTTGCGCTTTGGAATGGAATGGTTTTTTAGAAGGTCCCATTCACTGCAGATGAACTGTAAGGTGCATATGTAGGATTGTGTGTATAGTCCAAGATAACTAATGAGGTTACTACGAGTAAAACCTAGGAAAAATCCATTCTTCTCACCTCCGGAGCCATGTAACCTGGTGTTCCAGCATATCCAGTGGCTGTTCGGTCTTCAAGCTGGTTGTCGATTGAGAGGCCGAAGTCGGTGATCTTGAGGTGCCCGGATGCAGTCATCAAGATGTTCTCGGGCTTGAGGTCCCTGGTAAATAGAGAAAGAAATGATTATTATTTGGAAAGATAATGTTACCATTAGTTATTACTAATACATGGCTGATTGTAAGGTGAGCACTCCTAAATGTAGTTACCGGTGGATGACGCCCTTTGAGTGGATGAATTGTAGTCCACAGACGAGTTCAGCCGCGTAGAATCTGGCAAAAAAACAATGAATGTGTGTTATATCTTGAGGAGAACACAACAAATTCTCACCAGAAATCCTAAGACACATAAACCTTCAAGGATGTGACAATATCTTATATCTTACCTTTATAGCTATGATCAGATATGGAAATGACATAAAACTTTACCTTGCACTGTAAATATCAACCTGCCCTATCATCAATAGGAAGGTGTTGAAGTCGCCGCCACTCACGTACTCCATCCCGAGGAACAGTTGACGCTGTTACACAGAACGTATAGATATATTTATTTACATGGCCATTATTATTATTATATCTATACATTTACTACAGAATAGCTCAGTATAGCTATAGGATAAATGATATATGCCGTATTCTGTGGTCATCTCATAGTATGTATTATACAGTACTGGGCCCTATTAGCTATAGAATATCATTATTCACCCCTCAGATGCCAAAGACCTTATATTTGAAAAGAATCTGTGTTTTCTATTAATCAACTCAGAATGAGAAAAAGATGTTCTGCAGCAGCTGGGGTTTAAAAGTCCATATAATGTAAAATAAAAGCCTAACAATGTCAGTTCTATTACTAGACAGTTTGATGAAAAATGATGAAATGTTAGAGGATAAAACCCATGGACAGTGGGGTCTATATGGCGGGGTAATACGTGCTGCTATACATATAGGATATTTTATAATTAAGAAGTCAATCTTATACCTTGGTCTGGAACGCAAAAGTGCCATGTACAAGGAAAGGGCTCCCGGACGCTGTCTGTAGAATTCGTCGCTCCACCGTCGGATCTTCTTCATTGTCAGCAAGGAGGGCTCTTTTCTCGATGATCTTCACAGCAAAATGTTTGCGGGTAGATGGATCTTCCGCCAGCAGGACTGTTCCAAAACTTCCCCGGCCGAGCTCATGATGGAATAATAGTCGTCTTTTGATGTCATAGACGGTGCTACTGGCAGCGGGTGGCCTGACATTGCTGTCTCCTAGGAGGGGAGTAAAAATTACAATATATTCAACTTTACTGGGCATTGTTCACACTGACACTGGTTGTTTTCTTTAAGTGAAGCTCTGGTGTGGGATTTCAATAATTCTATAACATTAGTATTATCATATTCAAGTACAAAGTGAGTTACAACTTCATCTGAAATGTATCAAATTGCTTATCATTTGCATGTAACACCATTAATCTCTATAGTGTTTGCATTCACTTTACCAGCAAAGACTATGAAGTGCAACAACACAACCATGACAGTTCCTAAAAGCAACCGCAAGATAGTAAACTTACAGTAGTGTAGGAAATCCTACAAGGAATCCTACTGTTTTCTAACATAGATCCACAGCAGTTTCCTGCAGCCATCACTAGGGGGAGCTCAATGTAAAGATGTTTTTACAGCTTCTGTTGAGTTTAGTGGAAGCTGCATTACTTCCTATGTACTGAGCTCCCCCTAGTGGTGGCTGCAGGAAGACATTTTTATCATGCACTGTTGAAAAGCAAATTGCAGATTCAGAGTCGTATGGTAGAAATCTATCAGTGTATTGATGCCAATTTCGGTGTAGATGTTCAGGATGACCCCCAAATTAATAAAACACCAAACTAGAAGTAGGTTATTGTAGGCGATGTGAATATGATTTTTTATTAATTACAAAAATTAATCCATTTAACAAAACAAGGGTCTCTATGGGTTTAGGAACAACCATCTGTTATTATACTAGAAAAGAATGTGATGGGAATCCTCCAATCTGATTACATATTTATTCATATTTACATTACATGTGCTCTGGATTTTGAACATGGGATATATTGTATAAGAGGCAGACACTCCTATGGTTGAGACACTGACTTCACTGTTTTCAATGGGAAGTTTTGCTCTTTTTTATAGTAGTTTTCTTTTTTATATAATGTATTAGTAAGTAAAGATATATGGCAGTAAATTATATACTGAAAAAATATTGATCTGGATTTTGTATATACATACAATGTACTGGCATATTGAAATATATCTCTATATACAGTACTATATACATGTAAAGAAAAATCCTACTTATGACAGATGTGCGGTTAGTGGCTCTGTCATCATAGTGCCCATCTATTATACAACATACACTGTCTTCATACTCCAGAACACGCTTAACCCCTTAACGACCGGTCCATAGTAAAATTACGTCGGACAGTCAGGGACGGATTCCCTGTCAGTGTCGATGTAATTGTAGCGGATCTTAGCTGTATCTGACAGCTAAGACTCACTCCCTAACCCCACCATCGGAGGGGGCTCCGATGCTTTTTTTTTAACCCATTCAGTTCCGTGATCAAATATGATCATGGAACTCAAGCAGTTCCACGATGTTGCCGATCTGATTGGCACCCCACGTGGAGAGATCGGTGGGTGCCGATGTTTCTAATATGCAGCCTGGGGTCTGGCCAGTGACCCCAGGCTGCTACAGACCCCCAATTCCTGGTTGATCCTGCTGGGTAATGAGGAAGTCAGCCACAGACAGCCTCTGCACGCCTTCCTCTACACGCTCCAAGACACTGAATGCTGTGTCCTGCAGCGTCTAATACAGAATTAGTGACGCTTTTATCAAAGCATCACTAATTCAAGTTTCCTAAAGGGACACAAGAAAAAGTTTAAAAAAGTGAAAAATAAATAAATAAATTGTCTGATAAAAATTAATAAAGTTAAAAAGTCCCAAAAATTCCCTTTTTTCTATAGAAAATGAATTATATAAAAAAAAGCCTAAACATTAATAAAAAACAACGCATATTTAATATCGTCGCGTCCGTAACAATCTGTACAATAAAACTGAAACAATATTTAATGTATACGGTGAACATCGGAAAAACAAAACTGACAAAACCCGCCGGAAGTAGTGATTTTTCGCCATCTCACCTTACAAAATATGCTATAAAAAGTGATCAAAAAGTCTTATGTACCCACCAACAGTACCAATCAAAAGCTCAAGTTGTCATGAAAAAAATAAGCCCTGAACCATCACTGTCAACCGAAAAATAAAAATGTTACGCTTCTCAAAAGATGGCGATGCAAAAATCATTGACTTATGTCCCCAAATGTGTTTTTCTTATACAGAATTAGTATCGCATAAAAAAATACTATAAATGAGGTATCGCCGTAACCATACCGACCCGCAAAATAAAGGTCACATGTTACTTATACTCGTACGCGTACTAGTGTGCGACATACATACAAGGTAATGATCAACTACTCCATATGCTTTTTTATGTGTCTGCAATGTTAATGGACATCATGTTCTTTTATAATTGTTAGTCTTTTTGGGCCTCTCCATGTATTACTTTACATATAACAATTGACAACTACTTTCTTTCAAATCATGGAGAGTCTCTGATCATTTAAGGTTGCATTGACTCATTATATTGCATATTATATTGTAGAAGCCTATTAGTATGTATCTCGCTGCACTTATCATGGTTGCACCATTTATCTATTTATTCATGTTCATTATTTATTATATTTTTCAATAAATTTACATATTTTACAAAAAATATATTTTTTGTGTGGTAGTTGGCCTTTTTGGCTAATGTAGTTTGTTATGTTACTTATACTGTACGCTGCATGGTGAAAAATTTAAAAGGTAAAACACAATGCCAGAATATTTTTTTTTTTTAAATCCAGCAAAAAAGGGTTAATGAAATGTATTCAATAAGATGTAGCCACCCCAAAATGGTGTCATTACAAAATACATTGCATCCCGCAAACAACAAGCCCTTATATGGCCGCGTCACCAGAAAAATTTGCCAAAATTGCCAAATCATTAGAACACGACTGGCTGCGTCAGAAAGGGAATATATAAGCTGTGCGAGCGAATATCAGGGGACACCCCAGATTTACAGCTTATGAGCGAAAAGACACCAGAAGTGACCCCCAGAGTGACTCCCCCAATCATAGGAGCTACTGGAACATAGTAGGGAATTTGGTGTTTGCAATCAGTGTCGGACTGGGGTGTCTAGGGCCCACCAGTGGAATTATTTCTAGGGGCCCACCATCAGGATCCCTGCAAACCAGCAATACCAAGACAGGGCGGTTGAAGGTAATAACATATCAGGAGCCATGCTGCTCACCCGCCATACAATGTGCAACCCTGCACTACCTAAACTTATTGCCACATACTGTATGGAAAGTGAACAGCGTGGCTCCTAGAAATGTTAGCATTACCTATAGCTGCGCTGTCCTGGAACAGCTGATCTGCAGAGGTCCAGGCTGTTGTGTCATCACAGATGTAATATTGATGGTCTATCCCAAGGACAGACCATCAATATTACAAAGATGGATAAACCCTTTAAAGATTTGTCCAGGAATTGGAGCGACCCATGTGCTGGGAGGGAGGTGTAAAATAAAAAATAAAAAGCGCCTTCACCTGTTCCTGTTGCTCCGTTGTCCGCTGCCAGTGTCCATTCAGTCTCGCGCCGGTGCCTCCATGCTGGGAGTCCTGCACCTCATGGGACCACTGAAACCAATTAGGTCTCATTTCTGGAAATCCTGTATCTAACAGACACAGGCGGGGACAGCGGAGTGCTGGGGACAAAAGCTCAATGAAAAACACTGTGGAAAAAAATATATTGAGATTCACTGCAATTTTTTCCCACAATGTTTTTTTAGCTGCATCTCGCTGTTGTGCCTAATCCTTAAAGAAGACCTTTCACCATCTGGGGCACATGAGGTTTAATACACCGCTAGAAAGCCAAGAGTGCCCTGAATTCAGCGCACTATTGGCTTTCACGTTCTGTGCCGGTACCGTAGATCTTCATTGTCAGAAGTGCGTTATGACAGTCAGTCAGGAACGCCCTTCCTTACGGTATCGTCTATAGCGCTGTACTATGAGAGGGGTCGTTGCTTACCAGCCAGCGATGACACTGAGCGCCTATAGTGCTCTCACAGTACAGGGCTATAGGCGCTGCTGTGAGGAAGGAGCGTTCCGGACTGACTGTCAGAAACGCCTTTCTGACAGTGAAGAGCTACGGACTGATAGCTCCTCACCGGGGGCACAGAATGGGAAAGCTGAAAGTGTGCTGAAATCATCGCACTGTCAGCTCTCTAGCAGTGTATTAAACCGCACCTGCCCCAGGAGGTGAGAGCTCCTCTTTACCATCTCAACATACTGCACACCACACTATAAGGATAAGGCCTAACACAGCGTCCCACAGCAAAAAAACGCTGCGGGAAAACCCCCAGCACCGACACATCAGTTTTTCCTGCAGCGCTTTTTGCAGAAACTCCACAGAGGTTTCCGCGCTCGTTTTGTACACGACACAGGACTGGGAGCAGAAAGCTTCATCCACTGTATAGTTGCCTGGCAGATTCACTGCAGCTCAGCTCCCACTGACTTCAATAAGTGCCGAGATGCAGAGAAGGTGCCGGCTGATATACAGTGGACAGAGCTTTCTGCTTCAGGCTCCGTATTGTGTACAGGACTGGTGCCAGAAGTGGCTCCATACAGCTGATCGGTCTGAGGGCTGGGAGTCAGCCCCCTACAGATCAGGCATTTATAGCCTATTCTGACGATAAACCATAGAAAATTATGCCTGGACAACCCCTTTAATTTTCCCCCAAAATGACCCACACTTTAAAGAGGTTGTCCAGCATAATTTATTTTTTTTTTGTTTATAATTAGTCCTGGGAGGTGAAAAACAAAGTACACATAAAAAAAACCCCGCACTCATCTGTTCCCAGTGCTCCGGTCCTGCAGTTCTGCTGGTAGTTACATGCCGGACTGGACCGCACTGGGAGACACGGAGACAGGCAGACTTCCCCCTGCACACTCCGATCGGCAGTGTGCTTAAAAAAATAGAAAGTGTTTTTAAGGGCTCGTTCACATCTGCGCCCGGGGTCTCCGCCCTGCAGGAATTTTTCAAACCCATTCAAATGAATGGGTTTGAAAAGTGTGCGTCCGTAAGCTCCTGTGAGCGTTTTGTGCTCACCGTGGCGAAACGTTTTTTTTTTTTAACCAGACACAGAGTCGGACATGCAGGACTTTGTGTCTGGTTTAAAAAAAAACGGTTTTGCCGCAGAGAGCATAAAACACTCACCGGCGCTCACGGCCGGACTCGAACCAATAGGTTTCCGTCTTCTACATGCAGAAGATGGAAACCTCAGAATGGAGACCAGACGCTGGAGTGAACCCAGCGTTAACTGTGTTTTGCTCAGTAGGGCCTAATCCTTAGTGGCCCCTGCACACAGTATTATGCCCCATAGTGGCCTCTGTACACAGTATTATGCCCCATAGTGGCCTCTGTACACAGTATTATGCCCCATAGTGGCCCCTGCACACAGTATTATGCCCCATAGTGGCCCCTGCACACAGTATTATGCCCCATAGTGGCCTCTGTACACAGTATTATGCCCCATAGTGGCCCCTGCACACAGTATTATGCCCCATAGTGGCCTCTGTACACAGTATTATGCCCCATAGTGGCCTCTGTACACAGTATTATGCCCCATAGTGGCCCCTGCACACAGTATTATGCCCCATAGTGGCCTCTGTACACAGTATTATGCCCCATAGTGGCCCCTGCACACAGTATTATGCCCCATAGTGGCCCCTGTACACAGTATTATGTCCCTCAGTGGCCTCTGTACACAGTATTATGCCCCATAGTGGCCCCTGCACACAGTATTATGCCCCATAGTGGCCCCTGCACACAGTATTATGCCCCATAGTGGCCCCTGCACACAGTATTATACCCCATAGTGTCCCCTGCATACAGTATTATGTCCCATTGTGGCCCCTGAACACAGTATTATACCCCATAGTGTCCCCTGCACACAGTATTATGTCCCATAGTGTCCCCTGCACACAGTATTATACCCCACAGTGGCCCCTGCACACAGTATTATGCCCCATAGTGGCCCCTGCACACAGTATTATGCCCCATAGTGACCCCTGCACACAGTATTATGCCCCATAGTGGCCCCTGCACACAGTATTATGCCCCACAGTGGCCCCTGCACACAGTATTATGCCCCATAGTGACCCCTGCACACAGTATTATACCCCACAGTGGCCCCTGCACACAGTAGTATTCCCCATAGTGACCCCTGCACACAGTATTATGCCCCATAGTGGCCCCTGCACACAGTAGTATTCCCCATAGTGGCCCCTGCACACAGTATTATGCCCCATAGTGGCCCCTGCACACAGTAGTATTCCCCATAGTGGCCCCTGCACACAGTATTATGTCCCATAGTGACCCCTGTACACAGTATTATGTCCCATAGTGGCCCCTGCATACTGTATTATTCCCCACAGTGGACTTCCCGAAAAGGGAAGATGTGAACCAGGCCTAATACATATAACATACATTTACACACATACATTCATATACATACACACACACCTATCTACAAATATACAGGACTCACACAGTATATCAGACACTTTACACAAATATACACACATTAAATATACATATTTTACCCAAAAAATGTACTTACATTTGGCTGTGTCCTGTCTGTCCTGTCTGGCTGTGGTGAAAGCTCTGTTTACAGCAGCCGGCAGACTTCCCCCTGCACACTCCGATCTGTGTGGGGGAGGGGCAGCACAGCTCCTGCTAGTGACGGCAGTGTGCAGTGCAGGGAGCAGAGACACACACTCCCAGCGATTGGTACAGGGGCCCATTTTGGCACGGTCAGGATCCCGATCGGGCCCCTGAAGATCCCGATCGGGCCCCTGACAAGTGCATTTAGATAAAATTAATAGTCAGGCTCGGGGGCCCACCGGGGAATCCTCCGGTGCTCCGGCGGGCCAGTCCGACCCTGTTTGCAATGTCCGCACCGCTTATATATTCCCTATTCGCCATCTGCAGTGCAGTCACGTCTGGGATACTAATACTTACTACACCCCCTGATGAATTCTTTGAGGGGTGCAGTTTTCAAAATGGGTTCACTCCTTTGAGGAATCTACTTTTCTAGTACCTTACAGGTTCTACAAACATGACATGGCGTTCAGATACCAAACATCCGAATCTGTACTCCAAAAGCGGCATCACGCTTCTTCACTCCTGCGCCCTGCTGTGTGCCCAAACTGTAGTTTATGCCACATGTATGATACATTTATACCACCAGTGTACCCGGGATAACGGACGTAATGTCATATGTGGTATATACCAATATTAGGGCACAGCCAGACACAGAAGGGAAGAAGGGTTATTCGGCTTTTGGAGCACATACAGTACGGTGTGTTTTTTGGATGCCATGACACTTTTGCAGAGCTGAGACGCCAGTAAAGTGGAATCCCACCTTTTGGGCACTGATATGGCGAATCTCTGGAAAAAATTAATTTTTAACTTCTCATTATCAGCTGTGCATTCACTTCTAGAAACTAAATGCTAAATGCAACACTCAAGGGTTAAAAATGCTTGCTACACCACTTGATAAATCCCATCAGTGGGGTAGTGTCAAAAATGGTGTGACATGTCTGCGGATTCCACTTTATTGGCAATTCAGGAGCTTTGCTGTTTCTACCCACATATGGTATTAAGTACATTATCCAGGGTACACCAGTGTCATACATGTGGGCATACACCGCCATTTGGGTACACAGCAGGATGCAGATGTGAATGAGCGATACGTGCTTTTGGAGTGCAGACTTAGATTGTTGGTGTTTGGACACCATGTCACATTTGCAGAGACCCTAAAATTGCCTCTACAAAATGGGGCCACTTATTGGGGAATTCCAGTTTACTGTCCCTTCCAGGGCTCTGCAAAAACAACATGGCGTCCAGAAAGTCCCTCTAACTCTGTACCCCAAAAGCTTAAAAACGCAGTGCTCCTTCCCTTCTGAGCCCTGCTGTGTGCCCAAGCAGCAGTTTACACCCACATATATAGTTTTTTCTTCCCCGGGATGGCCCACTTAATAGTTTTAGGAGTGCAGGTCTCTGACAACACAAAGTGGGTGCAACGTATTGGGCACCGAAATGGCATATTTCTTTAAAAATTAAATTTTTTATTTTGTACATTAAATTTTGGAAAGCATTTTTAGGCTCAAAATGATAATACCCCTTGATATATTCCTTGATGGGTGTAGTTTTTAAAATGGGTCACTTTTGAGGGGTTTCCATTGTATTGATACTGTAGGGGCTCTGCAAATGCGACATGGCACCTGAAAACTATTCCAGCAACATCTGCCCTCCAAAATCCAAATAGCCTCTTTCCATTCTGAGCCCCACCATGTACCCATACAGCAGATTATGGCCACATATGGGGTATTGCAGTGCTCAGGAGCAATTTTGTAACAAACTGTGGGGGGCTTTTACTCCTTTAACCTCTTGTGAAAATGAAAACTTTGGGGATAAAGGGACATTTTAGTAATTTTTAACCTACACATCACAAGGTTAGTAAAATCTGTGAAACGGCTATAGGTTCAAAATGCTCATTATACCCCTCAATGAATACCTTAAGGGGTCTAGTTTATCAAATGGTGTCACTTATTGGAGTTTTACCAAAGTGATTTTGAGATTGTTTTCTCGTAACACATTGTACTTCATGTTAGTGGTAAATTTTGGTTGATATGTTTTGTGTTTAGTTATGAAAAAATAGGGAATTTGGTGGAAATTTTGAAAAATATGCATTTTATAAGGTGAAATGATGTGCATTTCATACAGATAGTCAGACCGCCAAGATTATATCATAAATCTCATGTCCCAGATCTCTGCTTTATGTCGGCATCAAACTTTAGTCACCCTCTTATTTTTTACGGACATTAGAAGGTTTACAAGTGAAACAACAATATTCAAAATTTTCAAGAAATGTACAAAACCCATTTTTTAAAGGGACTAATCCAGGTATGAAGGGGTTTTGAAAGACCCTTTTATTAACCCCCCCATAAATCACCCCATTTTCAAAACTGCACCCCTTAAATAAGCCAAAACAACATATACCAAGTATTTTAACCCTATAAATGCTTAATAGGAATTAAGACAAAATGGAGGTGAAATTTACACATTTGATTTTATTTTACTAATATTTTCATTTAGCCCTAGAATTTGCACATTCACAAGGGGTAAAGGGAGAAAACACATCCCACAATTTCTTATGCAAGTTCTCTGGACTACCATAGTACCCCACTTGTGGGTGTAAACTAATATATGGACGCACAGCGAGACGCAGAAGGGAAGGCGCGCCAAGGAGCTTTTAGAGGGCAGATCTGGCTGTGATCAGTTTCAGGAACCATGTCGCATTTCCAAAAACCCTTGAGGTGTCAAAAGCGTGAAAACTTCTAAAAAGTGACCCCGTTTTGAAAACCGCACCCCTTAAAGAATTTATCAAGTGATGTAGTAGCATTAGTAACCCCGAAGTGAATATGTAATCTGTGCGGAGTAAATTGGGTACACCAAATCCCATTCTATTTTCCCACTAGCTCCTATGACACGGACGGGGAAGAGGGGCATTCTGGGGGGTCAGCGCTGGTGTATTCTCTCTCATAAGCTCTAAATATGGGGGGTCCCCTGAAAACGCTCGCACCGCTTACACATTTCCTTCTAGTCGCAGCCACTTATGTCCTAATGATTTGGCAACTTTTAGGGTTTTTGTCTTCACATTGTACAAGCTAGATTTTTATTTTTATTTTCTGGCAATGTGGCCATATGAGGGCTTGGTGTTTGCGGTATTAGATGTGCTTCTGAATGCCACCATTTTGGGCCCTGTAACTTATTGACTACATTTTATTAACTCTTTCTGGGTGGGATGTAAAAGGAAACATCAATTCTGGCATTGCTTTTTAGCATTTATTTTTTTCCCGTGCAGTGTATAGCATAAGTAACATGTTGCCTTTATTCTGCGGGTCGGTACGGTTACGGCGATACCTCATTTATATTATTTTTTAATGCGTTGCTATTACTGCAGAATAAAATTAAATTTAGGGAAAAAATCTATTATTTTTGCATCGCCATCTTCTGAAAGGCATAACATTTTTATTTTTTGCTAGACAGAGCTGGTTGAGGGCTTATTTTTTGCAGGATGACCTCTTCTTTTTATTGGTACCATTTTGGTTTTCATCTGACCATTTGATTACTTTTTATTGAACATTTTGTAAGGGAAAGGTGGTGAATAATCATTATTTTGTGCGGTTTTCTACGATTTTTTTTTGTCGTTCGCCGTTTGGGTTAAACAATGTTTTAATTTTATTGTTCAGGTCATTACGGATGCAGTGATACCAAATATGTAATTTTTTTTCTATTTTCTTTACTTTACATAATAAAACATTTTATATGGGGAAAAAGGGATTTTTGGGACTTTATTTCTAATTTATTTTAAACTTTTTTATTATTACTTTTTTCTAACTTTTTTTCTGTCCCCATGGGGGATTGAAGTAGTGATCTGCTGATCACTGCTTCACTAGATATACGCTGCAATACACGTGTTACACGTGTATTGCAGTGTATAGGAAGCTGTCAGCCTGTGTAGACGCACAGGGCTGACAGCTTCCTTTTTGGCAGGATCAACCAGGTACGAGGAGGGGGTAAGTGATGGGGCAGACCCGGGGTCACTGATCATACCCTGGGCTGCCCACTACCAACACCGACACCCCCCGATACCGTCGCAGGGGGTGCCGATTGGCATCATAGTATACTGAAACCCCTGAGATGCCGGCGGACATGTTTGACCGCCGGCATCTCAGGGGTTAACACCCGTGATCACACCCGGTTCCGACCGCGGGTGTTACAGGGCATTGTTGGCCGTAACATACGGCTGACATTCGCAGGGCATGGTGCGCACACAGGTTCTGTGGGAAGTCCTTCCCGGCAGTGCCGTACTATTACGGCGGTTGTCGGGAAGGGGTTAATAGGAGGTTTTGTCATTATTCCACCTATTCCTGTCTGCAAACATAGCTTGGTACAGGAAAAAGTCACATACTCAAAATTTTCAAATTTGCTTATAAACTTGTAAATTGTCTAAATTACTCAAATATACTAAAATTATTTCAAATATGCTTGAAACACAAAAGGAACATTTGGAAATATATAACTATTAACTTTTTTGCCCTGTATTATTGTGTATATGTGAGATATTGCAGCTTAAAATGGAAAAAATTGAAAAATTTTAAAAATTTTCAGCATTTGCGAGTTTTTTAAAATAAATTTACGCAAGTTATATCGGTCTAATTTTACCTTCTCAGTAAAGTACATGTCACGAATCACTGGAATGCGCTATACTGTTACAGAATTATTCACTGATAAAGTCATACATGGCAAATGTCTAAAATTTGGCTTGGTCATTAAGGTCCAAAACAGGCCGGTCACTTAGAGGTTAACTCCAAAATATGTAAAGCTTTAAATTCATAAAGTATATTTATTAAATGAACTATTCAGAACTTACCAACATTTTAGGGTCCATTCACATGGAGGAAGTTGGCGTTGATTCTATCACGGAATCCGCATCGGAATCAGCGCTAAAAAAAACCCCTCCCATTGACTTCAATGGGTTCCATTTTCCGCATGGAACCCATTAAAATCAATGAGAGGCTTTTTTTTCAGTGCTGATTCTGACGTGGATTCCGTGATAGAATCAGCGCCAACTTCCTCTGTGTGAATGGACCCTTACAGTAGGAAAGTAAATGACATTAAACTTATTTTAGGGAACGTTCACACTTGTGTCGTTTCAGCTATTCTTCTAGTCGGTCATAAGGCCAAAAGAACAGATTAAAAATAGTCCAGCTGATGAATTTCGGACAGATCCTGTGCCGGACAGACTCCTGTGCAGATGTGAATGTATCCTTAGTAGTCAAAATGAAGAAAAGGAGAAGTAACCATAGATATGCATATTCATCATTGCGGCAAAAAAAGCCATGAGAACTGTGCAATAAATACTCAAATTCACAATGCCGACAGGTGAAGTGCACTGGCCTCAATCTGGGCCACAAAACCACGTAATGAAGAAAATAACTGTATATATTAATGAGGAAGGGGCTCTCTTAACATCCACCACGTCAGGTGACCATTGAATAGGAGTAGGGTGGAGGGGTCATCTTATTTCACATTTATCAATGATAGGTGACACCCTAGTAATACCCTGGATAACATGGAAGTGTATTTGTAATAGTATTTGTATTTGTATAGTATTTGTAATATTGTAAAACTGGATATGACACTTACAAAATTTTTAAAACTTCCAAAACTAAAACAAATCCTTCCAACAGGTATCAGAATAAGGAGTAGACCTGGTGTATACATTTTATAACTTCATAAACTTTAAAGTGGTTATTCAGTTGGCCTAGGCGAGAAGAGGTTTAAAATTAGATCTGTGGGGACTGACACCTGGGTCCCAGCAGATCGGCTGTATCAGCATGCTTTACTGTAGTGATGACAGGTTAGGAGCCATGCTGCCTAACATGCTTAAGAGTATATTGCATTGCTGTACCATAGACTTCAATGGGGTTACACTTTGTACGGTGAGTGAGCAGCACAGCTTGTGGCATGTGAATATTACTGGGACCTGCGCTGCCTGGGTACGGTGATAGTGATAGGGATCTGTGGGGGTCATCAATATTAGACGCTGTATAACTCCTTTAATCCTGAATGAGTAATTAGTTAAGACTCCCCAACTTCCAAGGTGACATTTCCCATACTATACCCAGGTTATCCAGTACACACAAACATTAAAGGGGCTCTATCAGCAAAATAATGCTGATAGAGCCCCACGTATGCTTGAATAGCCTTTAGAAAGGCTATTCAGGAACTGGTAATCTAATTTTAAACCCCCCGCCCGTTTTAAAATAAAACTATAAAAACATATATGTAAATGATACCTGATCGTGCACGCTGGGCGGTCATGCGCGATCCAACGTCATCTTTGGTCCCTCCTTCCTCTTCTTTCTTCTTCCAGCGATGTCCTCCTGTCCTGGCTCTTCTCCACCTTCATCTTCTTTTCTTCCAGATATGAAGACGTTCGCGAGTGTTCTGCGCATGCTCACGTAGTTCTAAGGATACTTAGAACTACAACAAAATTGGAGGCGGCGCATGCACAGTAGTGCTCCGGAGGGAGCGCTACTGCGCACATGGGGGATTTGAACACAACCCGCTGGAAAAAGAGAAGGTGGAGAATATCCAGAACAGGAGGATGTCACTGGAAGAAGAAAGAAGAGGAAGGAGGGACCGAAGATGACGTCGGATCATGCACAACCACCCAGTGTGCACGTTCAGGTATCATTTACATATATGTATTTATAGGGGGGGGGGGTGTTAAAATGAGATTAGTGGTCCCTGAATAGCCTTTTTAAAAGCTATTCACGCATATGTGGGGCTCCTACAGCATAATTTTACTGATAGAGTCCCTTTAAACCAGAGGTACTCAGAATGAAAACACAAGTTTAGAAAAAAAAAAAGATAAACTTTATTAATACTTTTAAGATACCACAAGACAAGATAATACAGTAAAAAAGCTAAAGTGCCAGACAGGTGGAATCCACCAAAAGTGGCCTGATAATAATAGTATATCTACAATGGTGTATAATAGTAATGCTATGGGATGCACATAGACAAGCATGAAGGATATAATCTACATCATAATAAGACAATAAATATATTCAGGATACATAGTGTTATTATGTAATGAGAATACAAATCACCTATCACAGGAAAGAGTAGATAGAAATATCCCAAAGGAGCTCAGTTATATGTTATAGGATTAAGTAATGCCCCAACAACATTCACTAAAGTGCTACTCCTAGTAGTATAGGGCCAGAGATCAGCGTATCATGGACAGGCTTCTAGCTAACAGCTTAGTATAAGTATGTATACCCATGTTAGAGATGTGAGACACAGGCCCAGGTGCACACCCCAACGCACGTTTCGGGAACCTTCTTTTTTGTGTGTTTTTTATACCCAGGTTATTAGTTATTAAAAATATAAGATACGATAAGATACTCCTTTAATAGTCCCACCATAGCTCTATTAGCAGCTAAAAAACATTACTTGGCTCAATGTGAACCCTCTCTTGAAAAATAGGCAAAGGACACCCTGGAAAACTTGACAAAAATGAAACCTTTTAAAGATGCAGCAAACTATCCAGGCATATAGATTATGGGATTGCAGGGTTACATGGTTACTACAGAAGTTGTTGTTTTTTTCTTTTTGCCTTTTGCACAATATGTATAATATAAGAAAACTAGAAGAAAAGACAGTGAGTCTACAGTGTGTGCTGGACATTTACTTTATCCATGATCCTAACATAGGACAACAGCAGACAAGCACGTGCCATTACATCATTGGTTTGCCCATTGCATATGATACAGTATAAATGTTGTGGGTAACAGAGAAGAAATAGACATGAAATATTAGGACATTATGTGTAAAGTTTGTAGTGCCAGTCACATATATGTTATCTACCTGAGCCTCGCGGGTCCTCAGGCCGGTCTTCTTTCTTCTGGACCTCTTCTTTCTTCAGATCCATGCTTTTGGTCCTGATGTCATCCTTCGCCTTTTCTTCTCCAGGCTTGTCGATGCATCTTGGTCCGCAGATGATAAGAAGATGGCTCCTCTCTTCTTTGGACTCTTCGTCTCTTCCACTTCTTTCTTCTCCCCGACCGATGGCTTGGTCCTCTTGACGCAAGGTTCCCGCTCATCATCGTCCGATGAGTCAATGCAGGATCTTCGTCTCTTCACTCTCTCACTCTTCACTATGGCCTCCTCTTCGTTTGGATCCATAGTATCGCAGATCAGTAGAAATCTCCAACGTCGCTCGTCTCTTCTAACTTCGCTTCTGTCTCTTCCAACTGTCACTTCTGTCACTCACCTGGCCGCACGGCATATGGCCATGTGACCAGCAGCTGACCATTCATATTGTAAAGAGAAATATTCTATAGCTGAGATTTACTGCTCAGGTAACTAAACTCCTGCGCAATGTTCTGTAGATACAAGGGGGCACTTTTACTAATGGCGGTAGAACTGCGCAAAGTGGCCGCCTCTGTCTGTTACTGCAGAACATCTTATGGGCGTAATTCAACAAGATAAAAGTTTTCCATCTACTCTATCACTATTTGTATATCTATTAAACTTGGATGATCTGCTAGGACCCCTCACTCTTATTTACTTCTTAATAATTGGGTTTAATCTCACTTATCACTTTCAATAATACAACGTATTGAAATATGATTATATCAACCAGAGCTCGGCAATGACAAATTGGGAAATTTATTACATACTGATATAAGCAACCAGTCATATATAAACTAATGCAATCCCAAAATACTATAAGGTCCTCCTGCACTCCCCCTCATTTTATCAACCCCAATATCATCCTAAATACACTGAGTTATGCCCTAAACAATTGTTCACATTTACAATTACATTACAGTTTTATGGAATTTGCTGTCTTTGTACCTTTTATTAAAGACAGTTGTTTTCTAATCTATAGCATTGACTGATGTTACAGGAGACAAATATGTTTGTAGTCTATCATGTTCTTCTTGGCTTCTAGTAGCTCCATCTGATAACTGGATGGTTTCCTTGAGCATTCTCCTTAGGTCCTGGATCCTCTATCCTCACTGGCCACATACCACCTCAGGAGGCTACACCGTGCCCTGCTTGGAGTTGTCTTTGTGGTCTATGCCAAGTTGAAGAAAAATGGTTTTATTGCTTTTCTGTCTTGTTGGTCCATTAGACCTTAGATTGTATCTGCCTCCAGTTTCAGCCCATTACACATCTGTATTGTCCTCTGCTCTACATGTCAAACCATCCATCAGCTTCTATGATTACTTGGGCCGTCCTCCCTGCTTGGGACACAATATCTATCAATGGTAACATCCTATGGTCCTTATTGTAACAAGTTACTTATTAAAATTTGAAACCGCAATAAAATAGAAAACATATATACACTATGATATATCCACAGAGTTTAATGGGCCCCAGTGTAAACATTGACCAAGACCCCTTACCCCTCCGTACATCATATTCATGTTAGGTATTATGGCAGCAACATCTCATATACTTGAAATAGATACCACTATAGTACCCGCAACTGCGGTTAAAGAACATAGTGGGTGAGCCGAGCAGTGTCTGGCATGTAGACAATACCAGGAGCTGCGTGCTCTGAGAAACTGATCTGCAGGTTTCCTAACCGTCTAAGGGGGCGTTCACACTACCGTCGGTGTCTGACAGGTAGTGTCCATTGCTAATGTCCGTTCAAAATCTTGCGTGGACATTAGTAGCAGACACTAGCTGTGTCCGTACATTTTGCATTGATTTAAAGGGACATCGGGTGCGTTCTTTTACAGCCCGTGCCTGTCCTTAACTGTCTGTTCACAAAAATATCCGACTTTTCAAGCGGCCAGCAAAACCCGACATGTAGGTTTTTACTGTCCGCTTGAAAAGTCGGACATCTTTGGGAACGGACACTTAAGGACAGGCACGGACTGTAAAAGAACGCACCCAATTTCCATTTAAATCAATGCAAAATGTTAAGGACACAGCTAGTGTCTGCTGCTAATGTCTGCACATGATTTTGAATGGACATTAGCAGCGGACACTAGCTGTCAGACACCGATGGTAGTGTGAATGTTCCCTAAGATCTAAGAGATGAGTAGCGGTCAGGGCTGTGGAGTCGGTAAGCCACAGTTCCGACTCCGACTCCTGGATTTTATCAGGTTCCGACTCCGACTCCGGCTCCGGCTCCGGCTCCGACTCCAACTCCTTCATAAATGGCCAATTCGTAACAATAAATTTACTGTTGTAAACTATTAACATCGTGCTTATTCAGTTTCTCACCATCTTATAAGTAATCAGACCACTTACAGCAAAAACTATATTTATTAGAATACAATTAGAATATAGCAAATAACTTTTATAAACTCTTGTAAGTAAATATGCAATAAACACTGTTATGCAGTTAATAAGAAGACATCTATAAATTTGTCCTCAGAAAAAGTATTGCCTCTGTCAGATCCTCCTTCATGGATTGCCTTAAATCTGATCTAATTCTTTTGAGAGCAGAGAACAACCTCTCTACACTAACTTGGGTTGGTGGCAAAGCAGTAACCACTCGGGCAACATCTCTGACAATGTCAGGATACAGAGGAATCGCTTGTTGCACTGTTATTTTTGATGAACGGTCAAATTTCTCAATTTCTTTTAGTGCACACGAAAAATTCTGCTGAAATGTACTGGCTGTGTTCTTTGATGTGGATGACTCTTCTTCTATGCGGGAACGCTTTGCACGGTCCTTGTGATCCAAATATTTTTCGAAATTAAATTCTTCAGTTGATGATGAGGGTGAAGATGTGGCAGGACGACCAAATTCTTCTTGTTCCTCCTGACTGTTCTGCAACCCTTTCTTCATCCTTACTGCTATTTCAAGCAGAGCTTCTTTACCTTTAGTTAGCTGTTGATCATCTAGAAGAATCCGATGCATTGGGTCTACATAAACAGCTGCCAAAAGACGTTATTTTGTAATAGGAGCTCCTCTCTCCGTTTCATTGATGTAGCAATGCCACTTGCAATTAACCCTCCTCTTTGGGACAGGCGAAACATCAGGTTCTTCCACTCCTTTAAGAAAATACCTGGAGTTAAGTCCTCTGCTTGTAATCTTTTAGTCACTGTAAATGGGTGCTCTAGCAATTTTTCCAGCTCAGTCACCTGATTCCACTGACTTTCATTTAGCGTCAGTTAAGGGTTAGCCATGTCTACAAGAAAGGGTTTCAGTTCAACCAAGCACTGAATCATTAAGTAAGTACTGCCCCATCGTGTGGCTTGATCAATAATTGCCCCTTTTCCAGCACGTCTCTTCAAAATGGAGTCAACTTTAGGGGTTCTGGCAACAGTAGCCAATTTTCTCACCTTGCCAATCAGTGCAGCAGCATGTCCTTCTTGCAGACTGTCTCTTATAGCCAGCTGTAGCGTATGCACAACACAGCGCATGTGATGAATGAAAGAACGTATTGACACAGTTTCAACAAGATCATCTAAGCTATCATGTTGCTGTTCATCTGAAGCAACTTCAGTTTGCTCCTCAGTTACAATACTGTGTTCCTCTATTTCAAACATTTCTGTGTCTGTGAACCCAGAATGTTCTTCTAGCTGCTGGCCACCATCATTACTCTCATTCATTAGCTTAATAGTAATTATCATATGTGAAGCATTGTCAGTTACGACAGAAAGAGCTTGCTCTTTTTTAAGTTCATAGTCTTGCAGAACCTTTTCCACCAAGACCTGGAGAAACTCACTGGTGTGATGAGCTTTGGTGTCTTTTACTGCCAATGTCTTGGTAACTATTTCATTTTTGTCACAAACAAATCGGACATTGATGGCAAAATAGTTCACTCTGTGACGTGTGCAGGCATCCATTTTAAGAAACAGAAAGCGTCCCTTGAGAGTTTTTTTAAGCTCTTCCTTTTGTTTTAAAAGGTTCTTCGATTACTAATGTTCGAATACTCTCTCTCTCCAGAGAAACACCAAGCATGCGGGCCATTTCCCCATTTAGACACATAAAACCTGGTCGTGAAAATAATGAAATAGGCACACTATCCTTTACAACAAGCTCTATGATCTGTTTTTTAAATGTATCTACTGTCATTGTCACAGTAACTTTGTCACTGACAAAATATCTTGCAACTGATGGCTGCAAAGTTCTCTGCTCCTTTGTTTGGCTGGAAGAGCTGGGCACTGGTTCATTGGTTTGGATGCAGTCTTTCTCATCCGCTGCTTTCAGTACTTCTAGATGAAAGCGCTGTAAATGTCTCTTTAGATTAGAAGCTCTGGTAGGAACATTTTTATCTTTGCCTGAATATGCACTAATCTTGGCTTCACAGCATTTGTTTTCGTCTGGATCATTTGTCATACACTGACAGACATAATGTTTTCTATCTTGAGTGATGGTGAAATGTTCAAATACAGCTGATTTAATGTGACGCTTCTTTGACATTCTCAGGTTTTTAATTCTGCATTCACAATCCAAATGACAATTGTTTTTCCTAAAAACAATTGTACAAAATTATTGCCAGGTCGTACAACTGATATAGTGGTCAGTAAGGGTGCATGCACACTGAGTAACGCCGGGCGTGTATGAGAGCCGTACACGCCGGCATTACAGCAGACTGCCGAACACTTCCCATTCACTTCAATGGGAGCGCTCGTAACAGCGGCGTTTACGAGCGCTCCCATTGAAGTGAATGGGAAGTGTTCGGCAGCCCTGCTGTAACGCCAGCGTGTACGGCTCTCATACACGCCCGGCGTTACGTAGTGTGCATGCACCCTAATACTGTTATTATTCCTCATGTACTCACCGTTAACTGATGCAAAGCTGTTGAAAGGATAATACTTCTTACAATCTTCCTCTTCTGAGTAGCAGGCAGCTGTGAGATGCTTGGAAGACGCACACCTAGTAAACATCTAGTCTAGAGGAGGAGCTTTACTACTAAGAATTTGCAACACATTATCACTAGAGATGAGCGAACAGTGTTCTATCGAACACATGTTCGATCGGATATCAGGGTGTTCGATGTGTTCGATTCGAATCGAACATCACGTGGCAAACTCCAAAAAAATTCGATTCCCCTCCCACCTTCCCTGGCGCTTTTTTTGCACCAATAACAGCGCAGGGGAGGTGGGACAGGAACTACGACACCGGAGGCATTGAAAAAAAATCGGAAAAAGTCATTGGCTGCCGAAATCAGGTGACCCCCATTTTAGACGAATAGTGGATTTCAAATCCGGGTCATATGAGAATGTGAACTTTGTGACTAAGAGGCAGGGATAGCTGTACAGGCAGGGATAGCTAGGGATAACCTTTATTTAGGTAGGAATGTTATTAAAAATAACTTTTTGGGGCTCTATCGGGTGTGTAATTGTGATTTTTGTGACATAAACTTTTTCCAATAGGAATGCATTGGACAGCGCTGATTGGCCAGAGTACAGAACTCGACCAATCAGCGCTGGCTCTGCTGGAGGAGGCGGAGTCTAAGATCGCTCCACACCAGTCTCCATTCAGGTCCGACCTTAGACTCCGCCTCCTCCGGCAGAGCCAGCGCTGATTGGCCGAAGGCTGGCCAATGCATTCCTATTGGTAGCAGTGCTGAGCCAGTTCTGCTGAACTACACCTACAGCTCTACTTCACACACATTCAGCTCTACTTCATCGGGCTAATAGAATGCATTGGCCAATCAGCGCTGGCCAATGCATTCTATTAGCGTGAGCTGAGTTTGCACAGGGGTTCTAGTGCACCCTCGGCTCTGCTACATCTGATGTGCCGGTCAGCCCATCTGATGTAGCAGAGCCGAGTGTGTGATGTAGCAGAGCCAAGTGTGCACACTCGGCTCTGCTACATCTGATGTGCCGGTCAGCCCTTCTGATGTAGCAGAGCCGAGTGTGTGATGTAGCAGAGCCGAGTGTGCACACTCGGCTCTGCTACATCTGATGAGCCGGTCAGCCCATCTGATGTAGCAGAGCCGAGTGTGTGATGTAGCAGAGCCGAGTGTGAATATAGGAATCCATAGGAATGCATTGGCCAGCGCTGATTGGCCAGAGTACGGAATTCGACCAATCAGCGCTGGCTCTGCCGGAGGATGCGGAGTCTATGGTCGGACCTGAATGGAGACTGGTGTGGAGCGATCTTAGACTCCGCCTCCTCCAGCAGAGCCAGCGCTGATTGGTCGAATTCCGTACTCTGGCCAATCAGCGCTGGCCAATGCATTTCTATGGGGAAAAGTTAGCTTGTGAAAATCGCAAACTGACAGGGATTTCCATGAAATAAAGTGACTTTTATGCCCCCAGACATGCTTCCCCTGCTGTCCCAGTGTCATTTCAGGGTGTTGGTATCATTTCCTGGGGTGTCATAGTGGACTTGGTGACCCTCCAGACACGGATTTGGGTTTCCCCCTTAACGAGTATATG
Organism: Leptodactylus fuscus; assembly: GCF_031893055.1. Lineage (NCBI taxonomy): Eukaryota > Metazoa > Chordata > Amphibia > Anura > Leptodactylidae > Leptodactylus > Leptodactylus fuscus. The sequence goes on from NC_134267.1 coordinate 190,785,993, forward strand.
TTCCCCATAGACTATAATGGGGTTTCGAAACCCGTTCGAACACTCGAACAGTGAGCGTCTGTTCAAATCGAATTTCAAACCTCGAACATTTTAGTGTTCGCTCATCTCTAATTATCACTTTCAGTTTCATTTCATACATTGTAAGTGGGGGGGGTGGGGGCAGCATGAGGTTAACCAAGTATAAGAATACATAAGGGCAGTGTGGAACAGTGACACACAAGAAGTAAGAAATGTCTCTATCTCCAGCAGAACTGCTTATCACTGTTGTTCATAGTTTGATAGAACATATATATTTGAGTAACATTTATAAAAGTCATATGAAAATTCAATTATGAAATATTAATACTTTATTTTAAAGCTGGAATCGGAGTCGGTACATTTTTACCGACTCTGACTCCAACCAAAACTAACTCAGACTCCACGACTCCGACTCCACAGCCCTGCTCTATGAATAAATAATAATAATAATGATAACATATATCTTCCATGCAGCCTGTTGGAGAATTATCGCAACGTCTGGCACCTATTTCTAAGGAACGAGAGGCGAAGGGTCTTCCCTATATCCTCATCCACACAGATGCAGCACAAGCTCTGGGGAAGAACAATGTTGATGTTCAAAAATTGGGAGTCCATTATTTGACTATTGTGGGACACAAGGTAGTTAACACTATTTATGTTGTACATTAAATATTGAAGATATATACTCTTCGAGGCTAGATTCAACCCCAAGTTTATTCAAAGCCACTTCTTGAACCACAACTCATTCATATGCCATTTTTATTGTGTCATTTTCTATTCTTTACTTCATTGCGTATTGTGTTTTGTATTTCAGTTGAATCTGAAGTCTATTACTGTGTCATCTATCTATAATACAATGTGAGGGCATGTGGATGGACTAGCCACGTATCACAATGGCTGTCTTAAGGGTTATGTTGTATGCACAAAGATGCTTTTTAACCCCTTAACGCTCTGGTCAGTAATAGTACGTACTGGCAAGTAGCACGTTCGCGCTCAGGTCAGTACTATTACTGACGAGTAATGGCGCCGGCACAGAAGCTGTGCCTGCGCCATTACACCCGGCACTCGGCTGCATTACACAGCCAAAGGCCTGGACGAGCAGCCCCAGTGAATTGCCGGTCGGAGCTCCGCTCCGATCGGCGGTATTAACCCTCCCGATGCTGCAGACGCATGTCCGCGACATCGGGAGTGTTTTCGGTCACATCACCCCCCCCTGGGCACCCCCCGCGGCGAGATCGGAGGGTGCCCTGATGAATTTTATGTAGCCCGGGGTCTGGTTAGTGACCCCGGGCTGCTAGGACCCCTGCTTACCTGCTGGATCCTTGCTGTCGTGCCGTCCTGCTCGGAAGTGTGTCTCTGCGTCTCCATAGACACACTTCCTATATAGCCTGCAATACACGTGTATTGCAGGCTATAGTACTGGACCAGCAATCAGAGTATTGCTGGTTCAAGTACACTAATAGGAGAAATAAAAAAATGTGAAAAAAGTGTAAAAAATAAATAAATAAAGTGTGTGAAATAAATAAATTAATTAATAAAGCCCCAAAATTCCCTTTTTCTATAGCAAATGAGTTATTAAAAAAAAACACCTAAAAAATAATAAAAACAATGCATATTTGGTATCGCCGCGTCCGTAACAACCTGTATCATAAAACTAAAACATTATTTCACCTATACGGTAAATGTCGGGAAAAAAAATGGAACAAAACCGCCGGAAATAATGTTTTTTTGCCATCTCACCTTAAAAAATATGCTATAAAAAGTGATCAAAAAGTTGTATGTACACCAAAATAGTACCAATGAAAAGCACAGGTTGTCTCGCAAAAAATAAGCTGGTATTTCAGCATGAAACAGAGCTACAATACCCAGCACAGTCACTGCTAAGAAGACAATGCTCAGATAAGGTTAGATTCACATTTGTACTGGTGGAAAAGAATGACAGCAAGCCCGTCCTCTAAAACAGTGGTTACCCGCAGACCCCAGAGACTGTAATGGGGTCTGTCAGATTTCCAACATTTTTATATTGAAATTGTTAAAGAAAAAAAAGTCCTCCGTGCAGGATTTTCTCTTTGCCAATTTTCAGTTGGAGACTCTGACGCAGATGTGAACCTAACCTTAATAAAACGACATACACAATGAAGAGGCCAAAGCTCTTGTCTGAGGGCTGCAGCCCCTTCATTCAGCTGACCAGCAGGTAAGCAGCAGGTAGACCCTCACTGATCTGATAATGATGGCTTCTCCTAGTGATAATCCATCAATATTGTGATTCCAGGGAACCGCTTTAATTAAAGAAGAAATTGTTACTTATTAACATTACATTGTGAAAGTTGTAACAGAGAATTAAGGTTAGATCATAATGCAGAGCTTTCTAATACTTTATGGAATATGGCTGATTTGTAAAGATTGTGTCTTTTCTCCAGCACAGAGAATACACCTATGATTGCAGGACTTGGGAAGGTGAGGCTGAAATTCTTTGTATATATGTGTATGTCATATGCCATGTTTTAGTAAGCTCCCTGCTCAGCCAGGCACGTGCACTTAGTTTTATGGGAAGGGGGTGACAAACTGCTGCTAAGCCCTTTTGACAAAGACTTATCTCCCTCCACAAGAAAGAAGTGGGCACATTGAAATCTAGTCATATCCTCCTCTTCACATATCTCTGCCATTGGGGGAAAGTCATGCCATGCACATCAGAATTCACTGACATTGATGTTAGAAATAACTAGAAACCTGCTGCTTTGCAGAGTGTAGGGTATATAGTATATGCAATGAGACTGCCTTTAGTTTTCTATGAATTTAAGCTTAGGCCTGTTTTCTTTGCAGGCTGCGGAGTTGGTGAACTGTCAGTGTGCAGTGGACGAGGATCACATGAGAAGTGTGCGGGACTATCTGGAGGAAAGATTACAGGTGAGTAGGTTTTCTAGAACAAGGCCATATTTATAAGAACAGCAGAGAAAGAAATTAAAAAAATCACTACTCACCTCTTCTTTTGCATGGTGATCCAGCACTGTTGCTCCAGCCGTCACCAATACATGATCGCTCAGTGGCCTCAGCTGTCTTATGCAGTACTACCGCCATCATGGCTGCCATTGCAGAGAGGTAATGTCTTTGGTACAGTACTTGGCTACTGAGGCCACTAGCGGGGTTGCAGAAGTCATGTGTTAGCTACTTATAAGATTTCTACCAGACATTGCCATGTAACCAGCCACAGCGTGAGCTTGCTGGTAACAATGAGATATTACTGTTGAGCATATGCTGTCATGGCAGCTGGGCAGGTATCTGACAATAAAGCGGTGCTAGAATACTTGCTGAAAGCTACAGCATAACTTGTGTAGGTTTGATAATATTCACATAGTGTCTTTGTAACTGCTCATTACAACGCTACATCCCAATGCAAGACTGGAACATGACTTTGCTGTTACGTTACCATATTTTAGGCTGTATTTGGTGATAACATCCGGTTTAATTCTCACTTCTCCGGCACTGAGCGTCTTCCTAACACCTGCAATGTGTCATTGCTTAGACCTCCAGTCCTTGGTAAGTATGTATGTCAGTCTTTTCTTACTCATGCTTATTCGGGGTTTCCAACCATGTACGATACGGGATGACTTGATGATTAATGGTACCCCAAGAAATAGGGTGTTTTGCACCCAAGTTTTGAATGGAGTGGTTAGTCAGACAGCGCATGCCACTCGATTGATTTGACAGGGAATTGTCGGAGATAGCTGAGTGCGTACTCAATACAAAAAAAGTGAGCCAGCACTCAAATTGGATGAAAAATGACAGAGTAGATTTATTCCATAAGTGCTGTATTTTGGTCCACTAACAAATAACTAACCTTTATCATGCAGAGGAATGAAATGTAGCACTTGTGGAATAAATCCACCCTTTGCTATTTTTCATCCGCCTCACTTTTTAAGCTATTTTCTGCAGACTCGCACCTTAACCCCTTGAGAGGGTTTTTGTATACCCAGTGCTGTTCTAGATTTTTTTTCTCTTTAGAGTAAGTTGTCAGCTATTTCAAGCAGTCCCCAAATAAATGTATGATGTGATGCGTGCTTTCAGTCCAACTGGAAAATCCTGTTATGGAGATTGGAGGTGATACCCAGCGATCAGCAAGTTGTCCCCTCTTATGTGGATGTGGGTCCTACTCATTGACTGTTATCTTTGGTTGCATAGTCATACAGGAAATCTCTAAGTCACTGATAGGACTGTCCTATTGACTTTACAGCATAGCAAATGCAGGGATTTCAATGAATAAATTCCAAGTTATAATGAATCTAGCCATATAAAACTATAGCCTGCTACCTGCAGACTGCACGGCATGTTCCAGGGGATAGCTTTACTTTAGCACACTATACTGATGGGAATAAATCTGATACATACAATGTAAGTAGAAACAGTGCACAGATAGAGACTGGACAGCCAGACCCTGAATGCCATTTTCTTTAACAATAAATATGCTTTAATGTCTTTTTATAAACCATTTTACATGAACCTTTGCTCTTTATTGCAGGCCGTGAGTGGCTTTCACACTGTGAGTATCTCTTAGCGAGTGTTGGTGCAGCATGTCACTCGGACAAAGGGGACAGGTACACAATATAACTAATAGATGTCTTCTAATGAAATGCTTTTCGCACACATCCTTCCATGTTAATTTTGCAAAAATCCAATTTTTCTTACACAGACCGTCCCATGTGCTGCTGAGTAGCGGTGTACCACCTGATGTAGCACGTGGCGCCATTCGCTTGAGTGTGGGCCGAGACACTTCAACAGAAGATGTGGATTTGATTGTTAAAGATCTGAAAAAAGCTGCACGAAGACTGGAAACAAAAGAGGCTTAAAGGGAGAAAAACTAAAACATATTTCTGTTTGGCAACTGCAGACTTGTTTGTCCGAAGGACCAACCTGATATAGGAAAGACTCTATAATTCAATGTAAAGGCTACTTTATGGAGTAATATAGAAATTGTGTATATGGTGCATAGAAATGTGTACTGGAGAGGACGGGATCATTTTATCTGGTGGGACAGCAGGGTATTTCTATAGGGAACTTGTCACATGGATAATGCAGTGTAATCTGCAGACATATTATAGAAGAAGAGAAGCTGAGCAGACTTTACAATATACCGTATTTTCCGGACTATAAGCCGCACATAAAAACCTACGATTTCCTCAGAAATCGTAAGTGCGGCTTATAGTCCGGTGCGGCTTATATATGGATGGAAGCAGCGGCAAAGACTGCGTGCCGCTTCCATACATACATAAAAGGCACCGTAAGGGTGCATTCACACTACCGAACGCCGGCGTGTATCACAGCCGTACACGCCGGCGTTACAGCAGGGCTGCTGGACACTTCCTATTCATTTCTATGGGAGCCGGCATGCGAGCGCTCCCCATAGAAATGAATGGAAAAAAGCAGTCCATTCATTTCTAAGGGGAGCGCTCGCATGTCGGCTCCCATAGAAATGAATAGGAAGTGTCTGGCAGCCCTGCTGTCACGCCGGCCTGAAACAGAACGTGAAACTTACCCAGCGGTGCAGGGCGGGCTGGGGGGGCATTCAGGCCTCCTCTGCCTCCGATGTTCCGTCCCTCTCCTCCGGCACTCGCTGATAATGGCCGGGGCGCATGCGCAATATCATAATGCTTCTACTGCGCATGTGCCCTGGCCATTATCAGCTTGCGAGCGCCGGAGGAGGACGGAACATCGGAGGAAGAGGAGGCCTGAATGCCCGCCCACCCTACACCGCTCGGTAAGTTTGACATTCTGTTTCAGGCTTTTATTTTAAAACGGGGGGGGGGGGGGGGTAGTTTAACCTAACGTTTACGGTTGGGCTCTATCAGCATGATTTTGCTGATAGAGCCCCTCCTCGCCTGCCGAGCGCTTCCAATAGAAGCGGCTGGCACGCGGGGGGTTGAGCGGCCACTGGCAAAGTCTGCCTGCCGCCGCTTTCAATAAGATATAATGCGCACCGGACTGCAGCTTATAGTCCGGTGCGCCTTATATATGAACCGAGACGGACTATAAGGCGCTCATGGGCAATGCGGCTTATAGTCCAGTGCGCCTTATAGTCCGTAAAATACGGTACAAAGAGCAGAGATGGATAAAGGACAAGTTCTATGGAATATTTCCCACAAACCTATGCATCAGACTGCTCATCTCCCTCTGTTCTATCACCTGCTGCCTACAGACTGAACACCATTTTTGATGTGACAATTTCCCTTTAAGAGTCGGTAGTTTATTTTAGTGAAATCAGCGCAATAGTGTAGAATAATATAGAAGTATCAGTTTAGTTTATTTTTTTAGATTTTGCTGGCTACTTTAAAGGGGCTCTATCAGCAAAATCATGCTGATAGAGCCCCACATATGCGTGCATAGCCTTTAAAAAGGCTATTCAGGCACTGTAAAAGTTAAATTAAACTACTCCCCCCGTTTTAAAATAATAACTTATATAAGAATGTTCTCTACTTACAGAAGGTGCACCCTGGGCGGGCATTCAGGGTGCGCCGTCTTCTTCTTCCCCGCCTCTTCTTCCTCTGACGTCTTCGGGTCCCGTCCTCCTCCGGCGCTTGCTCGCGGACACTGATAAAAAAAAATAGCCCGGGCGCATGCGCAGTAGCACGCGGCTTCTACTATGGCTACTGCGCATGCGCCCGGGCTATATTTTTTTATCAGTGTCCGCGAGCAAGCGCCGGAGGAGGACGGGACCCGAAGACATCGGAGGAAGAAGAGGCGGGGAGGAAGATGAAGACACACCCTGAATGCCCGCCCAGCGTGCACGTTCCGTAAGTAAATCACATTCTTTTTTAAGTTATTATTTTAAAACGGGGGGGTAGTTTAATTTAACATTTACGGTGCCTGAATAGCCTTTTTAAAGGCTATGCACGCATATGTGGGGCTCTATCAGCATGATTTTGCTGATAGAGCCCCTTTAAGGCTCGTCTTACATGACCGTATTGGTTTTACGGTCCGCAAGTTGCTGATCAGCAACACTACTATTTTACTCCAATTACACAGACGTCCGTGTCCTGCCGCACGCTCCCATAGAGTTCTATGGGCGAGTCCGTGCAGTGCTGTGAATTCACGGCCTTTGCGGACCTGCTGTATTCAGTGTGGACCTCGGTCACGGCATGGCACACCATGGATAAAGTATCCGGTTGTCTAACTGAATATAATGTGTCCACAAATGGTCCGCAATTGAAAACCCACAATTGCAGACCATTTGTAGATTTAAATTACAGTCGTGTAAGACCAGCCTAACTATAGGTGAAGCACAACATCCACACTGGGCCCTATGGTAGTGGGGGCCCCCTCAGCCGACCTGGATAGAGCTGGAGAGTCTAGTTTCAGGCAGCTGGAAGAGATTTCAACTCTATCTGTATCCTTAAGACACAGAGTTGCATACATTGGTGGAATATGGAGGTATCAGCTCTGTGCTCCATTATTCAGTTTTGGGTTGATGATGTCTGCTGCAGGGAGTCATGTTGAGCCACACGATTATTGCAGCTGGAGCCGTGTATGTAATATATTGATGGTGACTGAGGAGTCTGATAGTATTATTTGGGGGCTACTGAAGGGGCATTAATGTATGTGTTTTTGTGGGGGGTCACTTAAAAATAGTTTTAATTGGGCAGACTAATCTGAATGGCCCTGACTATTCCTATCAATAACATGCAGCACCTGATAAATGCTATATATATATGGGTAACTGACTATTGGCATCTCCTGTTCTAGTGATCAGTGACTTTCTTAATCACTGGTTTATGGTTCACCCCCCCAAATCACAAACTTTTTAATGTCACTCCCACACAGTAATCCTTGAAGCTGAGATACAGGGAGTTGTTCTTTGGGATCAACAAATATTGAACAGCCTTTGTTTCAGGATAACTTACATAAGGGATACATGGTGGTCAGCAGCAATGCCCAGCCCTGACCAATTCATTGGTGTCGGCTTTGTTACATCTTTATCAGTATAAACAAAATGCAGAGCAGTCTTTATGGAGGAGCATAAGGTGCACATTAAAAGGACGTGGTCCTCAAATCATGGTTCTGTTTAATTTCAGTGGATAATACATTTACAGTGGTGATTTCACTAAGCTTTCAACAAACATGGCATAAATCAGTAATACAAGTGAATAGAAGAAACTCTGTAATATACTGTATAGAGAAAAACGCTTCTTTCTCCAGTTGTCAGACTCCACCCTCCTAAAATTACGGTGAAAATCACACACTATCAGCAACTGTGTCTACTATGTTAGATATGCATTAGTGAATTTTCAATAATCCGCTTCAGCTATAAAGAAGACCTTTCATGTCCTCAGAGATTTGCGGTGCTGGAAATATTAGTGCCTTTAGTCGGAGAAGTGGACACCCATATCTTCAGCACCGGGGCACATACTGGGAAAGCTGATTCAATGCACAGGCGACTTTCTAGCAGTATATAATACTGCATATCTCTGAGAATGTGAAAGGTCCTCTATCATCTGACTATTGAGGATAAGGTGCTGTGTTTTTGTACATGAGGAATAACCCTATTTCCAGTCATTTTAGGACTTATGTTTTGCATTATTTAGCAGTTTCCTGTCACATGTGATCTGTGCTCTTCTCTACTTTCTGAGCTATTGGGTGAAGACTAGCTGCCATGTACTGCACACAGTGAGTAGAGGAGAGTCTGCTCTGTAAAGGCAGGATATACATCAGTACTTCTTTATATGAGTAAACCACTTTGGTTGTAATAGACTGGATTTGGAGCTGAACAGAAATTCTAAGTCTTGTTTTATTCTGTTATCTCCTTCACTCTTGTACATTCCTCCCCCTCCCTTCTTTGTAAACTTCTAAGTTTTTTCATGTGATATACAGTCCATGGTCATGTGATGGACACACAGATGCACAGTTTGTTATAGTCACAGCACAGTAATCAGACATCTGCCTGGTAATGAGCTGTGCACCTGTGTGTCCGTCACATGACCATGGACTGTATATTGCATGACCAAGGACTGATTTCTATCCACTGCAAATAAGCAGAATGAATGAATGAATGAAAGCAAGCAAAGATTTAGAAAACACAGAAAGTATATTGGAAATTTGTAGAACTTTTTTATTATACAGACAATAACATTTGCCTCTCAATATTGGTCTGAAAGTGGACAAGCCCTTTAAGTGCAACCATTGACATTTGAGTTGTGAACAAAGATTCTCTGCAGTGGAAGAACATCTCTCATCTGTGAATATGATATGAAGGAAGTCAGAGACTTAACTACGTCTAACTGTCCTCAATCCTGAAGCAGCCGCCCACCTTGGAAAAATAATTTTAGGACATTTTCAAGTCAGGACCCTCATCTATATACCATATGTAACGGAGAGCAGCTACAGTGTGTCTTGCTCCTGGAGCACTCTGGTTACACATGCACAGTAACAGCCTATTGATTTCAATGGTAATTGTCTAAATCTTCTTTTCTGTGTCAGTGGTGCTGCAGGGGAATTTAAAGGTGTCTTCCATTTTATTTTTGAACAGATAGAAAAGGTTACTAATAACCAACAGTATATACTCTACTGTACATTCAGTCAGGGATCCAGCAGAGTCTCCATTCAGGTCCCCAGTCTTTACCTTCTGCCGTGTACAAGTGCACCAGCCAATCATTGTCTGACCGGTAATGCTCCGATCCATCACACATTGCAGCTCAGCCACTGATTGGCTGACTAGTGTCCTGCAGCAGGAGGGGCCAACACTAAAATGACGTGACTACTGGAATTGTAATTCATTGACATATTACATGTATTGCACTTGCTTTATGTTTCTTACTTTCTATTATTGTGTGTCTGCTGTCAAGAAATGATTGTATTTTGATTATGAAATTGCTCACTAATATTCCGACTCTCACAAATGATATCTTTCAGGACATTCTTGAATCCCCTCAGCTGACTGGTATTACAATCGGATTTATCTCAATGCGTTTATCCCATTGCTATCTATGTCAGACTAATCAGGAAACCTTGATAGGATCAGCCAGATAGAAAATAAATAAGCTGGGGGCGTGTCTAGTGGCTCCACCCCCTGCCTTGTGATTGGATGATCAGCGCGAGGTAGGTTGCAATGATAATGGGGCACTACAATGCACCCCGTGAGTTAGATGGATGACATACCTGAATACCGTCCTGTGTAGTTTGTGTAGGCGCATAGTTATTTTAGCGCAAAGTTTTGCTCAATGCCCAGATGATCAAGATATAACCATTCTGTAAGTAGCCAGCAATGTTTTTCTATAAACAATATGGAAATGCCAGTCCCATAGAACGATAGCTATTCTCTAACAGATGCATCGCAAAAGTAGAGAGACACAAGGACCGTAACCGGACGATGCATCAAAGCGAGGCCTAGCACACTACATATATGTACTAGATCTAGTACTTAAGTTGTTATAGTACTGTATATTATATTTTACAGGTTTTCACTGTAACTAAAGTAAGAGAAACGTGGACAACCGAGATCTACAAACAGTTAGGTGTCCCGAAATCCTTACTAAGGCTTGTCATCTCCAGTGCTGATGTAAGTTCCTATAGGGGAACGTAAGACTTGTACTTAAACTTACACCTGTCCTGGCACTAGCCATCAGGTTGGGGAAAAACATAATGCAACTAATGGTTGTGCCAAACTGCAGTAAATGTGGGACACTAACATAGGCTGAGATCAGAAGTCCCCGCCATGTTCATGGCTCTCTCACTTCTGTGGGTATTACAATACTGAGAAGGTCTATAGTAGCTGGCGGATACTTCATCAGGTAGAATGGAGGATGCAAGACCCTTGTTCTTGGCAGAGGTGTCCTAGAGAAGTCCCAAAGGTAGGACCCATGCCCATCAGACATTAATAGCAAATCTTATAGATGTCATAGGAATTCCCAGTAATGGGACAAATATAAAAAAGGACAATTCTATTCAGGTAACAATAATAATTTTTATTTATATAGTGAACAGAATATTCTGCAGCACATTATATATCAGGGGTACAGACAATATGAGACATTACAGAGTAATTCATTTATCATCACCAATTCAGTAGGAGGGAGGGCCCTGCTCACAAGAGCTTACAATCTATGAGGATGAAGGGGAGACACAAGAGGTAAGAGTCCTTGTACAATCGTCCAACCATCCAAATAACAATAATATAGGCTGCATGAGCCTGTTACCAGCCAGTATCTATATGTACAAGAAACAAAGTGCGTTGATATGCAGGGGAATTTTTAGGTGAGGGCAACAGGGTCTGAGAAATAATGTAGAAGGGAGGGGATTTGTAAGGATGTAGGGGGCTCACTATTGTGCAAGGCGTGCTGAAGTAGGGTCCCAACCTGTAAATAACAGTAAGTAAGAGACTTCACACTTGGAAGGGAAAGCGCTCCATATGCGGACACCCGGCCTTCCATTGCACCCGCTCCTTTGAAGCATATATATTAGAGTCTGATGAAGGTCGAACTGACTGAAACGTCACCTATGTTTACTCCACTTGGAATTGTATTCACTTCATTTGGACTGTACTATATATACTGACTTTATATGCCTATATGTTGAATTAAGTCATCACCACCATTACACTTTCATACAAGTGTGAAGTCTTGGGATTGGGAGGGGTCTCAATGGTCAAACCCTCACCAACCAGGTATTTATCCTATAGATAGAGGATAAATACTATTCATGGCATAACCCTTTATTCCAAACAGGCAACCAATGCCAGTCACTACAAGTGACGCCCCATATCTTCCCCATTAGTGACAATAAACTCCACCAGCTTTATCAGTAGTCACAGCAGCCCACTCGCTGTCCTAGTAGTCAAGTAGACTGGCTAACCTTTCTTGTAGTCATAGAAGTCCAGAAAACATTGGTAAATAAATCTCATACAGCTACAACCTGCTGCCAGTGAGAGGCAGGGAATGGCAGAGAGGAAGGACTTCCCATGGGATTGGAATTACCTAATTATTCTTGTTCCATAATGGTCATAGTGTGGCACATGAGGGGGCATTTTTAACCCCTTCCCACCGATGGCATTTTTTGATTTTCGGGTTTTCATTTTTGACTCCCCTCCTTCTAAACCTCATAACTTTTTTATTTCTCTGCTCCCAGAGCCAGAGTCTTAATCTTTGCGGGACAAATTTTTCTTCATGATGCCACCATTAATTATTCTGTATAATGTACTGGGAAGGTGGAAATTTTTTTATATGGTTTTGTTTATCATTTTAACCCCTTAAAAAAAATCCAAAATTTGTGTTAAAATTTTTTTTTCTAAAAGTTGTCATATTTTGACACCTGTAACTTTTTTATATGTCCGTGTACGGGGATGCATAGGGCGTCTTTTTTTTTTGGGGGGGGAGCCCGGGTGTACTTTTTAGTTCTACCATTTTCGGGAAATGCTATTGCTTTGATCACTTTTTATTCAAATTTTTATCAGAATCAAAACAGTGAAAAAACGGCGGTTTGGTACTTTTGACTATTTTTCCAGCTACGGCGTTTACCTTACAGGAAAAATATTTTTATAGATTTGTAGAGCGGGCAATTTCAGATACGGAGATATCTAACATGTAGGTGTTTCACAGGGGGTCTGATCACTAATGCAATGCATTATAATGCTAATGCATTGCAAAATATCGGCACATCTATTTCAGGCTATGTAGCATAGCCTGTAATAGAAGCAATGTAATGACAAGCCAGGGAGCCTTCACAAGGCTCCCGGCTGTCATAGTAACGTGACGTCGGCCCCGGAGCAAACTCCGGGTGCCGGCGATCACCAGAGAAATGGCAGCGCCCACGCGCTGCCGGGAAAACGGCGCCTCAGTCAGCTTTGACTGAGGTGCCGGAAGAGTTAATGCGTAAAGCAGTAGACACCTGGCGGCTATGGTGGCCGCCCGGCTCTCTGACGGTCGCCATAGTTACATACCCGGCATGCGCCGTACTAGTACGGCGGATGTCAGGAAAGGGTTAAAGACTTGGGTCATCTGGGGGGGCATTACTAAACAAAAGAGGCACATCAGACAGCATTAGAGAGTGGAACTCCATGAGTGAGCATTATTAGAGAGTGGAAGAGCATAAGTGGGAATTTTTAATGACTATAAGCAAATGTAATATTGATATTATTCATAAATGAAGGCACATGAGAGGGCACTATTAGTGAGTGTTGGCACAAGAATAGGCATTATTACTGAGCAGGTTTGTAATTGGGGCATTATTACCTAATGGGATGAGCATTGTTAGTTAGCATGGTGCATCAGAGCATTACTACTGAATGGGGCAACAATTGGGGCAATGTTACTGAGGGGGAATGCAGTGGAGAGTTATTACTAAGTGGGGCACAAACTAGGTATCATTACTGAGTCCAGATGGAATTGGGGCAATGTGGAGACATTGATAGGATACATAAAAGGCGGCATTATTACTGAGTACTGAAATAAATGTAGGCATTATTGGGACATTAAAAAGACATTAGTACAGTATTAATAGGAGCTAAGGAGTTCTATCATTGTATGGGGGAATTAGAAATGGCATTAATGTGTTCTATCTGTAGGGAACACTATACTTTTTGGGACAGCTAAAAATGTTAGAAGTGACACGTAATGTACAGGATTTATAGGGGACACTAAAACTAGGGTACTGTTAATGTGCGTTGTTCCAAAGATAGCATTATCACCTTCTGGGGCACTATAGATGGGAGGTTTATGTAAAAACTAAAATCTTTTGTCCTCCTTGCATCACAATATGTATTATTTCTGTTGTGCCTAATATAGCACCATAGCTGGAGCTGTGATAAGCTCGAGAAAATACAATTACCAGTAGGTACAAAAAAGTTGTGACTATAAAGAAACAAAGATATTTAGATGTTTCTAATTATTGACAGTGCATGAATGGATCTGCTGAATTTTCCATTCCTGCAGTGCTTGCTTTAAAAAAAAAAAAAAATCCGACCTCCACCTTACCCCTTAATAGTCGGCCATCACACACCTTTTTCCCCATACCTATGACAGCACTGTCATGAGTGTGAGGAAATTCAACTACTGGTAATGGTAAAATGGGCATAGGCATGTGCTAAGATGTTAGTTTAAAAAAAAAAAAAAAAATCTGGCCTCCTCCTTACCCCTTAATAGCCAGCCATCACACACCTTGTTATTTCCTCTTTGCCCAAGACAGCACCATGAGCTGGAGCTGTCATGAGCTTGAGGAAATCCTATTACCAGTAGGCATGAAAAAATTGGCACATGCCTATGACTATAGTAAGCACAGATGTATTTACGCTGATACTTACCGCCAGCCCACGATTTTATCTGCTGGCTTCTCCATCTTTGGTGTTCTTCTTTGCGGATCCCACGGAGTCTCCATGGTCTTCATTCTTCCAGTACTTCCTGGGTATTGATTGAAGAGATGTCCAATCTTCTGTTCTTCAAGGTGGTCTGCCAGAGGCTCAGAAGTTCGGCTTACTCAGATGACTGTAGAGCTGGTGTTCTGTCAAGGGATTCCATGTTGAGAAAAGAAAATCCCTTGAACACGGCCTGGTCCTTTGATGATAAAGGTGTTCTTCTGGCTTGTCCTTCTTCCAGTTTCATCAGATTCTTCGGTCTTGGATGATGCTGAAGTTTCGGTGGCTATAAAAGAGAAAGAAATATAATAGGAATATTAGTATTACAACATTTTATCACAGTCCCCATTTAAAGCTCATTGTTCTGGATGAATAATACTAAAATAATAGATGGAAACTTGATAATATTAAAAATTACTTAAATAATGTTTTCTTCTAAGAATGCCATATAATAATAACAGCAGTCCTTTTTTAGATATATACTTACTACAGGAACATATGGTGGAGTCAGTTTCAGGGTTTCCACGGCAATCCAGTCGATGTGCTGAAAAAATCGATGATCTCTGATGTTTCCGGTGACGCCCAATCTCTTGGCTGGATCTCTCTGAAGAAGCTAAAATGAGAAAGCAAAACCCATCAATATAATCTATAGAGACGATTAAACACTTATCACTATTTTATTGAAAAGTCCGTCAATCCGCTGTCATAGAGTTCACTATTATACCATTGTACAATACATAGTACTTATACCTTGTAACTACTGACCTGTCTCACAATATCATCAAAGCCCGAATATAAATCCTCGAGTGTCGAATCGTCTGGTCGTTCACTGATGTCCATATCTTCTAGGATGGCACCAAAGGAGTACCAGTCCACTGCGGCAGTGTATTCCTCTTCAGCTAAAATCTATCATGGAGAAGAGAATTCATATTAAGTTCCTAAAATTGTTGCACAACGTTCCTATCACCATAATATTCAGGGTTTCTTAAGTTTAAGAGAATGTCGACATTTACACACCCTTTTGACATGTAATGGGTGAGGGTCTCTACCTTGAGACCTGCACAGAAAGGGTCCATAGTGCTCTTATGGGCACTGTGCTGTGTTTTGTGTGTCTTGCGCTTTGGAATGGAATGGTTTTTTAGAAGGTCCCATTCACTGCAGATGAACTGTAAGGTGCATATGTAGGATTGTGTGTATAGTCCAAGATAACTAATGAGGTTACTACGAGTAAAACCTAGGAAAAATCCATTCTTCTCACCTCCGGAGCCATGTAACCTGGTGTTCCAGCATATCCAGTGGCTGTTCGGTCTTCAAGCTGGTTGTCGATTGAGAGGCCGAAGTCGGTGATCTTGAGGTGCCCGGATGCAGTCATCAAGATGTTCTCGGGCTTGAGGTCCCTGGTACATAGAGAAAGAAATGATTATTATTTGGAAAGATAATGTTACCATTAGTTATTACTAATACATGGCTGATTGTAAGGTGAGCACTCCTAAATGTAGTTACCGGTGGATGACGCCCTTTGAGTGGATGAATTGAAGTCCACAGACGAGTTCAGCCGCGTAGAATCTGGCAAAAAAACAATGAATGTGTGTTATATCTTGAGGAGAACACAACAAATTCTCACCAGAAATCCTAAGACACATAAACCTTCAAGGATGTGACAATATCTTATATCTTACCTTTATAGCTATGATCAGATATGGAAATGACATAAAACTTTACCTTGCACTGTAAATATCAACCTGCCCTATCATCAATAGGAAGGTGTTGAAGTCGCCGCCACTCACGTACTCCATCCCGAGGAACAGTTGACGCTGTTACACAGAACGTATAGATATATTTATTTACATGGCCATTATTATTATTATATCTATACATTTACTACAGAATAGCTCAGTATAGCTATAGGATAAATGATATATGCCGTATTCTGTGGTCATCTCATAGTATGTATTATACAGTACTGGGCCCTATTAGCTATAGAATATCATTATTCACCCCTCAGATGCCAAAGACCTTATATTTGAAAAGAATCTGTGTTTTCTATTAATCAACTCAGAATGAGAAAAAGATGTTCTGCAGCAGCTGGGGTTTAAAAGTCCATATAATGTAAAATAAAAGCCTAACAATGTCAGTTCTATTACTAGACAGTTTGATGAAAAATGATGAAATGTTAGAGGATAAAACCCATGGACAGTGGGGTCTATATGGCGGGGTAATACGTGCTGCTATACATATAGGATATTTTATAATTAAGAAGTCAATCTTATACCTTGGTCTGGAACGCAAAAGTGCCATGTACAAGGAAAGGGCTCCCGGACGCTGTCTGTAGAATTCGTCGCTCCACCGTCGGATCTTCTTCATTGTCAGCAAGGAGGGCTCTTTTCTCGATGATCTTCACAGCAAAATGTTTGCGGGTAGATGGATCTTCCGCCAGCAGGACTGTTCCAAAACTTCCCCGGCCGAGCTCATGATGGAATAATAGTCGTCTTTTGATGTCATAGACGGTGCTACTGGCAGCGGGTGGCCTGACATTGCTGTCTCCTAGGAGGGGAGTAAAAATTACAATATATTCAACTTTACTGGGCATTGTTCACACTGACACTGGTTGTTTTCTTTAAGTGAAGCTCTGGTGTGGGATTTCAATAATTCTATAACATTAGTATTATCATATTCAAGTACAAAGTGAGTTACAACTTCATCTGAAATGTATCAAATTGCTTATCATTTGCATGTAACACCATTAATCTCTATAGTGTTTGCATTCACTTTACCAGCAAAGACTATGAAGTGCAACAACACAACCATGACAGTTCCTAAAAGCAACCGCAAGATAGTAAACTTACAGTAGTGTAGGAAATCCTACAAGGAATCCTACTGTTTTCTAACATAGATCCACAGCAGTTTCCTGCAGCCATCACTAGGGGGAGCTCAATGTAAAGATGTTTTTACAGCTTCTGTTGAGTTTAGTGGAAGCTGCATTACTTCCTATGTACTGAGCTCCCCCTAGTGGTGGCTGCAGGAAGACATTTTTATCATGCACTGTTGAAAAGCAAATTGCAGATTCAGAGTCGTATGGTAGAAATCTATCAGTGTATTGATGCCAATTTCGGTGTAGATGTTCAGGATGACCCCCAAATTAATAAAACACCAAACTAGAAGTAGGTTATTGTAGGCGATGTGAATATGATTTTTTATTAATTACAAAAATTAATCCATTTAATAAAACAAGGGTCTCTATGGGTTTAGGAACAACCATCTGTTATTATACTAGAAAAGAATGTGATGGGAATCCTCCAATCTGATTACATATTTATTCATATTTACATTACATGTGCTCTGGATTTTGAACATGGGATATATTGTATAAGAGGCAGACACTCCTATGGTTGAGACACTGACTTCACTGTTTTCAATGGGAAGTTTTGCTCTTTTTTATAGTAGTTTTCTTTTTTATATAATGTATTAGTAAGTAAAGATATATGGCAGTAAATTATATACTGAAAAAATATTGATCTGGATTTTGTATATACATACAATGTACTGGCATATTGAAATATATCTCTATATACAGTACTATATACATGTAAAGAAAAATCCTACTTATGACAGATGTGCGGTTAGTGGCTCTGTCATCATAGTGCCTATCTATTATACAACATACACTGTCTTCATACTCCAGAACACGCTTAACCCCTTAACGACCGGTCCATAGTAAAATTACGTCGACACTGACAGGTCCTTCCTGACTGCCCTATAGTAAAATTATGTCGGACAGTCAGGGACGGATTCCCTGTCAGTGTCGATGTAATTGTAGCGGATCTTAGCTGTATCTGACAGCTAAGACTCACTCCCTAACCCCCCCCCCCATCGGAGGGGGCTCCGATGCTTTTTTTTTAACCCATTCAGTTCCGTGATCAAATATGATCATGGAACTCAAGCAGTTCCACGATGTTGCCGGTCTGATTGGCACCCCACGTGGAGAGATCGGTGGGTGCCGATGTTTCTAATATGCAGCCTGGGGTCTGGCCAGTGACCCCAGGCTGCTACAGACCCCCAATTCCTGGTTGATCCTGCTGGGTAATGAGGAAGTCAGCCACAGACAGCCTCTGCACGCCTTCCTCTACACGCTCCAAGACACTGAATGCTGTGTCCTGCAGCGTCTAATACAGAATTAGTGACGCTTTTATCAAAGCATCACTAATTCAAGTTTCCTAAAGGGACACAAGAAAAAGTTTAAAAAAAGTGAAAAATAAATAAATAAATTGTCTGATAAAAATTAATAAAGTTAAAAAGTCCCAAAAATTCCCTTTTTTCTATAGAAAATGAATTATATAAAAAAAAGCCTAAACATTAATAAAAAACAACGCATATTTAATATCGTCGCGTCCGTAACAATCTGTACAATAAAACTGAAACAATATTTAATGTATACGGTGAACATCGGAAAAACAAAACTGACAAAACTCGCCGGAAGTAGTGATTTTTCGCCATCTCACCTTACAAAATATGCTATAAAAAGTGATCAAAAAGTCTTATGTACCCACCAACAGTACCAATCAAAAGCTCAAGTTGTCATGAAAAAAATAAGCCCTGAACCATCACTGTCAACCGAAAAATAAAAATGTTACGCTTCTCAAAAGATGGCGATGCAAAAATCATTGACTTATGTCCCCAAATGTGTTTTTCTTATACAGAATTAGTATCGCATAAAAAAATACTATAAATGAGGTATCGCCGTAACCATACCGACCCGCAAAATAAAGGTCACATGTTACTTATACTCGTACGTGTACTAGTGTGCGACATACATACAAGGTAATGATCAACTACTCCATATGCTTTTTTATGTGTCTGCAATGTTAATGGACATCATGTTCTTTTATAATTGTTAGTCTTTTTGGGCCTCTCCATGTATTACTTTACATATAACAATTGACAACTACTTTCTTTCAAATCATGGAGAGTC
The DNA here is from genome assembly GCF_031893055.1 of Leptodactylus fuscus. Lineage (NCBI taxonomy): Eukaryota > Metazoa > Chordata > Amphibia > Anura > Leptodactylidae > Leptodactylus > Leptodactylus fuscus. The sequence continues at coordinate 190,805,309 of NC_134267.1, forward strand.
TCTGATCATTTAAGGTTGCATTGACTCATTATATTGCATATTATATTGTAGAAGCCTATTAGTATGTATCTCGCTGCACTTATCATGGTTGCACCATTTATCTATTTATTCATGTTCATTATTTATTATATTTTTCAATAAATTTACATATTTTACAAAAAATATATTTTTTGTGTGGTAGTTGGCCTTTTTGGCTAATGTAGTTTGTTATGTTACTTATACTGTACGCTGCATGGTGAAAAATTTAAAAGGTAAAACACAATGCCAGAATATTTTTTTTTTTTAAATCCAGCAAAAAAGGGTTAATGAAATGTATTCAATAAGATGTAGCCACCCCAAAATGGTGTCATTACAAAATACATTGCATCCCGCAAACAACAAGCCCTTATATGGCCGCGTCACCAGAAAAATTTGCCAAAATTGCCAAATCATTAGAACACGACTGGCTGCGGCAGAAAGGGAATATATAAGCTGTGCGAGCGAATATCAGGGGACACCCCAGATTTACAGCTTATGAGCGAAAAGACACCAGAAGTGACCCCCAGAGTGACTCCCCCAATCATAGGAGCTACTGGAACATAGTAGGGAATTTGGTGTTTGCAATCAGTGTCGGACTGGGGTGTCTAGGGCCCACCAGTGGAATTATTTCTAGGGGCCCACCATCAGGATCCCTGCAAACCAGCAATACCAAGACAGGGCGGTTGAAGGTAATAACATATCAGGAGCCATGCTGCTCACCCGCCATACAATGTGCAACCCTGCACTACCTAAACTTATTGCCACATACTGTATGGAAAGTGAACAGCGTGGCTCCTAGAAATGTTAGCATTACCTATAGCTGCGCTGTCCTGGAACAGCTGATCTGCAGAGGTCCAGGCTGTTGTGTCATCACAGATGTAATATTGATGGTCTATCCCAAGGACAGACCATCAATATTACAAAGATGGATAAACCCTTTAAAGATTTGTCCAGGAATTGGAGCGACCCATGTGCTGGGAGGGAGGTGTAAAATAAAAAATAAAAAGCGCCTTCACCTGTTCCTGTTGCTCCGTTGTCCGCTGCCAGTGTCCATTCAGTCTCGCGCCGGTGCCTCCATGCTGGGAGTCCTGCACCTCATGGGACCACTGAAACCAATTAGGTCTCATTTCTGGAAATCCTGTATCTAACAGACACAGGCGGGGACAGCGGAGTGCTGGGGACAAAAGCTCAATGAAAAACACTGTGGAAAAAAATATATTGAGATTCACTGCAATTATTTCCCACAATGTTTTTTTAGCTGCATCTCGCTGTTGTGCCTAATCCTTAAAGAAGACCTTTCACCATCTGGGGCACATGAGGTTTAATACACCGCTAGAAAGCCAAGAGTGCCCTGAATTCAGCGCACTATTGGCTTTCACGTTCTGTGCCGGTACCGTAGATCTTCATCGTCAGAAGTGCGTTATGACAGTCAGTCAGGAACGCCCTTCCTTACGGTATCGTCTATAGCGCTGTACTATGAGAGGGGTCGTTGCTTACCAGCCAGCGATGACACTGAGCGCCTATAGTGCTCTCACAGTACAGGGCTATAGGCGCTGCTGTGAGGAAGGAGCGTTCCGGACTGACTGTCAGAAACGCCTTTCTGACAGTGAAGAGCTACGGACTGATAGCTCCTCACCGGGGGCACAGAATGGGAAAGCTGAAAGTGTGCTGAAATCATCGCACTGTCAGCTCTCTAGCAGTGTATTAAACCGCACCTGCCCCAGGAGGTGAGAGCTCCTCTTTACCATCTCAACATACTGCACACCACACTATAAGGATAAGGCCTAACACAGCGTCCCACAGCAAAAAAACGCTGCGGGAAAACCCCCAGCACCGACACATCAGTTTTTCCTGCAGCGCTTTTTGCAGAAACTCCACAGAGGTTTCCGCGCTCGTTTTGTACACGACACAGGACTGGGAGCAGAAAGCTTCATCCACTGTATAGTTGCCTGGCAGATTCACTGCAGCTCAGCTCCCACTGACTTCAATAAGTGCCGAGATGCAGAGAAGGTGCCGGCTGATATACAGTGGACAGAGCTTTCTGCTTCAGGCTCCGTATTGTGTACAGGACTGGTGCCAGAAGTGGCTCCATACAGCTGATCGGTCTGAGGGCTGGGAGTCAGCCCCCTACAGATCAGGCATTTATAGCCTATTCTGACGATAAACCATAGAAAATTATGCCTGGACAACCCCTTTAATTTTCCCCCAAAATGACCCACACTTTAAAGAGATTGTCCAGCATAATTTATTTTTTTTTTGTTTATAATTAGTCCTGGGAGGTGAAAAACAAAGTACACATAAAAAAAACCCGCACTCATCTGTTCCCAGTGCTCCGGTCCTGCAGTTCTGCTGGTAGTTACATGCCGGACTGGACCGCACTGGGAGACACTGAGACAGGCAGACTTCCCCCTGCACACTCCGATCGGCAGTGTGCTTAAAAAAATAGAAAGTGTTTTTAAGGGCTCGTTCACATCTGCGCCCGGGGTCTCCGTCCTGCAGGCATTTTTCAAACCCATTCAAATGAATGGGTTTGAAAAGTGTGCGTCCGTAAGCTCCTGTGAGCGTTTTGTGCTCACCGTGGCGAAACGTTTATTTTTTAACCAGACACAGAGTCGGACATGCAGGACTTTGTGTCTGGTTTAAAAAAAAACGGTTTTGCCGCAGAGAGCATAAAACACTCACCGGCGCTCACGGCCGGACTCGAACCAATAGGTTTCCGTCTTCTACATGCAGAAGATGGAAACCTCAGAATGGAGACCAGACGCTGGAGTGAACCCAGCGTTAACTGTGTTTTGCTCAGTAGGGCCTAATCCTTAGTGGCCCCTGCACACAGTATTATGCCCCATAGTGGCCTCTGTACACAGTATTATGCCCCATAGTGGCCTCTGTACACAGTATTATGCCCCATAGTGGCCCCTGCACACAGTATTATGCCCCATAGTGGCCTCTGTACACAGTATTATGCCCCATAGTGGCCCCTGCACACAGTATTATGCCCCATAGTGGCCCCTGTACACAGTATTATGTCCCTCAGTGGCCTCTGTACACAGTATTATGCCCCATAGTGGCCCCTGCACACAGTATTATGCCCCATAGTGGCCCCTGCACACAGTATTATGCCCCATAGTGGCCCCTGCACACAGTATTATACCCCATAGTGTCCCCTGCATACAGTATTATGTCCCATTGTGGCCCCTGAACACAGTATTATACCCCATAGTGTCCCCTGCACACAGTATTATGTCCCATAGTGTCCCCTGCACACAGTATTATACCCCACAGTGGCCCCTGCACACAGTATTATGCCCCATAGTGGCCCCTGCACACAGTATTATCCCCCATAGTGTCCCCTGCATACAGTATTATGTCCCATTGTGGCCCCTGCACACAGTATTATGCCCCATAGTGGCCCCTGCACACAGTATTATGCCCCATAGTGACCCCTGCACACAGTATTATGCCCCATAGTGGCCCTGTACACAGTATTATGCCCCATAGTGACCCCTGCACACAGTATTATGCCCCATAGTGGCCCCTGCACACAGTATTATGCCCCACAGTGGCCCCTGCACACAGTATTATGCCCCATAGTGACCCCTGCACACAGTATTATACCCCACAGTGGCCCCTGCACACAGTAGTATTCCCCATAGTGACCCCTGCACACAGTATTATGCCCCATAGTGGCCCCTGCACACAGTAGTATTCCCCATAGTGGCCCCTGCACACAGTATTATGTCCCATAGTGACCCCTGTACACAGTATTATGTCCCATAGTGGCCCCTGCATACTGTATTATTCCCCACAGTGGACTTCCCGAAAAGGGAAGATGTGAACCAGGCCTAATACATATAACATTTACACACATACATTCATATACATACACACACACCTATCTACAAATATACAGGACTCACACAGTATATCAGACACTTTACACAAATATACACACATTAAATATACATATTTTACCCAAAAAATGTACTTACATTTGGCTGTGTCCTGTCTGTCCTGTCTGGCTGTGGTGAAAGCTCTGTTTACAGCAGCCGGCAGACTTCCCCCTGCACACTCCGATCTGTGTGGGGGAGGGGCAGCACAGCTCCTGCTAGTGACGGCAGTGTGCAGTGCAGGGAGCAGAGACACACACTCCCAGCGATTGGTACAGGGGCCCATTTTGGCACGGTCAGGATCCCGATCGGGCCCCTGAAGATCCCGATCGGGCCCCTGACAAGTGCATTTAGATAAAATTAATAGTCAGGCTCGGGGGCCCACCGGGGAATCCTCCGGTGCTCCGGCGGGCCAGTCCGACCCTGTTTGCAATGTCCGCACCGCTTATATATTCCCTATTCGCCATCCGCAGTGCAGTCACGTCTGGGATACTAATACTTACTACACCCCCTGATGAATTCTTTGAGGGGTGCAGTTTTCAAAATGGGTTCACTCCTTTGAGGAATCTACTTTTCTAGTACCTTACAGGTTCTACAAACATGACATGGCGTTCAGATACCAAACATCCGAATCTGTACTCCAAAAGCGGCATCACGCTTCTTCACTCCTGCGCCCTGCTGTGTGCCCAAACTGTAGTTTATGCCACATGTATGATACATTTATACCACCAGTGTACCCGGGATAACGGACGTAATGTCATATGTGGTATATACCAATATTAGGGCACAGCCAGACACAGAAGGGAAGAAGGGTTATTCGGCTTTTGGAGCACATACAGTACGGTGTGTTTTTTGGATGCCATGACACTTTTGCAGAGCTGAGACGCCAGTAAAGTGGAATCCCACCTTTTGGGCACTGATATGGCGAATCTCTGGAAAAAATTAATTTTTAACTTCTCATTATCAGCTGTGCATTCACTTCTAGAAACTAAATGCTAAATGCAACACTCAAGGGTTAAAAATGCTTGCTACACCACTTGATAAATCCCATCAGTGGGGTAGTGTCAAAAATGGTGTGACATGTCTGCGGATTCCACTTTATTGGCAATTCAGGAGCTTTGCTGTTTCTACCCACATATGGTATTAAGTACATTATCCAGGGTACACCAGTGTCATATATGTGGGCATACACCGCCATTTGGGTACACAGCAGGATGCAGATGTGAATGAGCGATACGTGCTTTTGGAGTGCAGACTTAGATTGTTGGTGTTTGGACACCATGTCACATTTGCAGAGACCCTAAAATTGCCTCTACAAAATGGGGCCACTTATTGGGGAATTCCAGTTTACTGTCCCTTCCAGGGCTCTGCAAAAACAACATGGCGTCCAGAAAGTCCCTCTAACTCTGTACCCCAAAAGCTTAAAAACGCAGTGCTCCTTCCCTTCTGAGCCCTGCTGTGTGCCCAAGCAGCAGTTTACACCCACATATATAGTTTTTTCTTCCCCGGGATGGCCCACTTAATAGTTTTAGGAGTGCAGGTCTCTGACAACACAAAGTGGGTGCAACGTATTGGGCACCGAAATGGCATATTTCTTTAAAAATTAAATTTTTTATTTTGTACATTAAATTTTGGAAAGCATTTTTAGGCTCAAAATGATAATACCCCTTGATATATTCCTTGATGGGTGTAGTTTTTAAAATGGGTCACTTTTGAGGGGTTTCCATTGTATTGATACTGTAGGGGCTCTGCAAATGCGACATGGCACCTGAAAACTATTCCAGCAACATCTGCCCTCCAAAATCCAAATAGCACTCTTTCCATTCTGAGCCCCCCATGTACCCATACAGCATATTATGGCCACATATGGGGTATTGCAGTGCTCAGGAGCAATTTTGTAACAAACTGTGGGGGGCTTTTACTCCTTTAACCTCTTGTGAAAATGAAAACTTTGGGGATAAAGGGACATTTTAGTAATTTTTAACCTACACATCACAAGGTTAGTAAAATCTGTGAAACGGCTATAGGTTCAAAATGCTCATTATACCCCTCAATGAATACCTTAAGGGGTCTAGTTTATCAAATGGTGTCACTTATTGGGGTTTTACCAAAGTGATTTTGAGATTGTTTTCTCGTAACACATTGTACTTCATGTTAGTGGTAAATTTTGGTTGATATGTTTTGTGTTTAGTTATGAAAAAATAGGGAATTTGGTGGAAATTTTGAAAAATATGCATTTTATAAGGTGAAATGATGTGCATTTCATACAGATAGTCAGACCGCCAAGATTATATCATAAATCTCATGTCCCAGATCTCTGCTTTATGTCGGCATCAAACTTTAGTCACCCTCTTATTTTTTACGGACATTAGAAGGTTTACAAGTGAAACAACAATATTCAAAATTTTCAAGAAATGTACAAAACCCATTTTTTAAAGGGACTAATCCAGGTATGAAGGGGTTTTGAAAGACCCTTTTATTAACCCCCCCATAAATCACCCCATTTTCAAAACTGCACCCCTTAAATAAGCCAAAACAACATATACCAAGTATTTTAACCCTATAAATGCTTAACAGGAATTAAGACAAAATGGAGGTGAAATTTACACATTTGATTTTATTTTACTAATATTTTCATTTAGCCCTAGAATTTGCACATTCACAAGGGGTAAAGGGAGAAAACACATCCCACAATTTCTTATGCAAGTTCTCTGGACTACCATAGTACCCCACTTGTGGGTGTAAACTAATATATGGACGCACAGCGAGACGCAGAAGGGAAGGCGCGCCAAGGAGCTTTTAGAGGGCAGATCTGGCTGTGATCAGTTTCAGGAACCATGTCGCATTTCCAAAAACCCTTGAGGTGTCAAAAGCGTGAAAACTTCTAAAAAGTGACCCCGTTTTGAAAACCGCACCCCTTAAAGAATTTATCAAGTGATGTAGTAGCATTACTAACCCCAAAGTGAATATGTAATCTGTGCGGAGTAAATTGGGTACACCAAATCCCATTCTATTTTCCCACTAGCTCCTATGACACGGACGGGGAAGAGGGGCATTCTGGGGGGTCAGCGCTGGTGTATTCTCTCTCATAAGCTCTAAATATGGGGGGTCCCCTGAAAACGCTCGCACCGCTTACACATTTCCTTCTAGTCGCAGCCACTTATGTCCTAATGATTTGGCAACTTTTAGGGTTTTTGTCTTCACATTGTACAAGCTAGATTTTTATTTTTATTTTCTGGCAATGTGGCCATATGAGGGCTTGGTGTTTGCGGTATTAGATGTGCTTCTGAATGCCACCATTTTGGGCCCTGTAACTTATTGACTACATTTTATTAACTCTTTCTGGGTGGGATGTAAAAGGAAACATCAATTCTGGCATTGCTTTTTAGCATTTATTTTTTTCCCGTGCAGTGTATAGCATAAGTAACATGTTGCCTTTATTCTGCGGGTCGGTACGGTTACGGCGATACCTCATTTATATTATTTTTTAATGCGTTGCTATTACTGCAGAATAAAATTAAATTTAGGGAAAAAATCTATTATTTTTGCATCGCCATCTTCTGAAAGGCATAACATTTTTATTTTTTGCTAGACAGAGCTGGTTGAGGGCTTATTTTTTGCAGGATGACCTCTTCTTTTTATTGGTACCATTTTGGTTTTCATCTGACCATTTGATTACTTTTTATTGAACATTTTGTAAGGGAAAGGTGGTGAATAATCATTATTTTGTGCGGTTTTCTACGATTTTTTTTTGTCGTTCGCCGTTTGGGTTAAACAATGTTTTAATTTTATTGTTCAGGTCATTACGGATGCAGTGATACCAAATATGTAATTTTTTTTCTATTTTCTTTACTTTACATAATAAAACATTTTATATGGGGAAAAAGGGATTTTTGGGACTTTATTTCTAATTTATTTTAAACTTTTTTATTATTACTTTTTTCTAACTTTTTTTTCTGTCCCCATGGGGGATTGAAGTAGTGATCTGCTGATCACTGCTTCACTAGATATACGCTGCAATACACGTGTTACACGTGTATTGCAGTGTATAGGAAGCTGTCAGCCTGTGTAGACGCACAGGGCTGACAGCTTCCTTTTTGGCAGGATCAACCAGGTACGAGGAGGGGGTAAGTGATGGGGCAGACCCGGGGTCACTGATCATACCCTGGGCTGCCCACTACCAACACCGACACCCCCCGATACCGTCGCAGGGGGTGCCGATTGGCATCATAGTATACTGAAACCCCTGAGATGCCGGCGGACATGTTTGACCGCCGGCATCTCAGGGGTTAACACCCGTGATCACACCCGGTTCCGACCGCGGGTGTTACAGGGCATTGTTGGCCGTAACATACGGCTGACATTCGCAGGGCATGGTGCGCACACAGGTTCTGTGGGAAGTCCTTCCCGGCAGTGCCGTACTATTACGGCGGTTGTCGGGAAGGGGTTAATAGGAGGTTTTGTCATTATTCCACCTATTCCTGTCTGCAAACATAGCTGGGTACAGGAAAAAGTCACATACTCAAAATTTTCAAATTTGCTTATAAACTTGTAAATTGTCTAAATTACTCAAATATACTAAAATTATTTCAAATATGCTTGAAACACAAAAGGAACATTTGGAAATATATAACTATTAACTTTTTTGCCCTGTATTATTGTGTATATGTGAGATATTGCAGCTTAAAATGGAAAAAATTGAAAAATTTTAAAAATTTTCAGCATTTGCGAGTTTTTTAAAATAAATTTACGCAAGTTATATCGGTCTAATTTTACCTTCTCAGTAAAGTACATGTCACGAATCACTGGAATGCGCTATACTGTTACAGAATTATTCACTGATAAAGTCATACATGGCAAATGTCTAAAATTTGGCTTGGTCATTAAGGTCCAAAACAGGCCGGTCACTTAGGGGTTAACTCCAAAATATGTAAAGCTTTAAATTCATAAAGTATATTTATTAAATGAACTATTCAGAACTTACCAACATTTTAGGGTCCATTCACATGGAGGAAGTTGGCGTTGATTCTATCACGGAATCCGCATCGGAATCAGCGCTAAAAAAACCCCCTCCCATTGACTTCAATGGGTTCCATTTTCCGCATGGAACCCATTAAAATCAATGAGAGGCTTTTTTTTCAGTGCTGATTCTGACGTGGATTCCGTGATAGAATCAGCGCCAACTTCCTCTGTGTGAATGGACCCTTACAGTAGGAAAGTAAATGACATTAAACTTATTTTAGGGAACGTTCACACTTGTGTCGTTTCAGCTATTCTTCTAGTCGGTCATAAGGCCAAAAGAACAGATTAAAAATAGTCCAGCTGATGAATTTCGGACAGATCCTGTGCCGGACAGACTCCTGTGCAGATGTGAATGTATCCTTAGTAGTCAAAATGAAGAAAAGGAGAAGTAACCATAGATATGCATATTCATCATTGCGGCAAAAAAAGTCATGAGAACTGTGCAATAAATACTCAAATTCACAATGCCGACAGGTGAAGTGCGCTGGCCTCAATCTGGGCCACAAAACCACGTAATGAAGAAAATAACTGTATATATTAATGAGGAAGGGGCTCTCTTAACATCCACCACGTCAGGTGACCATTGAATAGGAGTAGGGTGGAGGGGTCATCTTATTTCACATTTATCAATGATAGGTGACACCCTAGTAATACCCTGGATAACATGGAAGTGTATTTGTAATAGTATTTGTATTTGTATAGTATTTGTAATATTGTAAAACTGGATATGACACTTACAAAATTTTTAAAACTTCCAAAACTAAAACAAATCCTTCCAACAGGTATCAGAATAAGGAGTAGACCTGGTGTATACATTTTATAACTTCATAAACTTTAAAGTGGTTATTCAGTTGGCCTAGGCGAGAAGAGGTTTAAAATTAGATCTGTGGGGTCTGACACCTGGGTCCCAGCAGATCGGCTGTATCAGCATGCTTTACTGTAGTGATTACAGGTCAGGAGCCATGCTGCCTAACATGCTTAAGAGTATATTGCATTGCTGTACCATAGACTTCAATGGGGTTACACTTTGTACGGTGAGTGAGCAGCACAGCTTGTGGCATGTGAATATTACTGGGACCTGCGCTGCCTGGGTACGGTGATAGTGATAGGGATCTGTGGGGGTCATCAATATTAGACGCTGTATAACTCCTTTAATCCTGAATGAGTAATTAGTTAAGACTCCCCAACTTCCAAGGTGACATTTCCCATACTATACCCAGGTTATCCAGTACACACAAACATTAAAGGGGCTCTATCAGCAAAATAATGCTGATAGAGCCCCACGTATGCTTGAATAGCCTTTAGAAAGGCTATTCAGGAACTGGTAATCTAATTTGAAACCCCCCGCCCGTTTTAAAATAAAACTATAAAAACATATATGTAAATGATACCTGATCGTGCACGCTGGGCGGTCATGCGCGATCCAACGTCATCTTTGGTCCCTCCTTCCTCTTCTTTCTTCTTCCAGCGATGTCCTCCTGTCCTGGCTCTTCTCCACCTTCATCTTCTTTTCTTCCGGATATGAAGACGTTCGCGAGTGTTCTGCGCATGCTCACGTAGTTCTAAGGATACTTAGAACTACAACAAAATTGGAGGCGGCGCATGCACAGTAGTGCTCCGGAGGGAGCGCTACTGCGCACATGGGGGATTTGAACACAACCCGCTGGAAAAAGAGAAGGTGGAGAATATCCAGAACAGGAGGACGTCACTGGAAGAAGAAAGAAGAGGAAGGAGGGACCGAAGATGACGTCGGATCATGCACGACCACCCAGTGTGCACGTTCAGGTATCATTTACATATATGTATTTATAGGGGGGGGGGGGTGTTAAAATGAGATTAGTGGTCCCTGAATAGCCTTTTTAAAAGCTATTCACGCATATGTGGGGCTCCTACAGCATAATTTTACTGATAGAGTCCCTTTAAACCAGAGGTACTCAGAATGAAAACACAAGTTTAGAAAAAAAAAAAATAAACTTTATTAATACTTTTAAGATACCACAAGACAAGATAATACAGTAAAAAGGCTAAAGTGCTGGACAGGTGGAATCCACCAAAAGTGGCCTGATAATAATAGTATATCTACAATGGTGTATAATAGTAATGCTATGGGATGCACATAGACAAGCATGAAGGATATAATCTACATCATAATAAGACAATAAATATATTCAGGATACATAGTGTTATTATGTAATGAGAATACAAATCACCTATCACAGGAAAGAGTAGATAGAAATATCCCAAAGGAGCTCAGTTATATGTTATAGGATTAAATAATGCCCCAACAACATTCACTAAAGTGCTGCTCCTAGTAGTATAGGGCCAGAGATCAGCGTATCATGGACAGGCTTCTAGCTAACAGCTTAGTATAAGTATGTATACCCATGTTAGAGATGTGAGACACAGGCCCAGGTGCACACCCCAACGCACGTTTCGGGAACCTTCTTTTTTGTGTGTTTTTTATACCCAGGTTATTAGTTATTAAAAATATAAGATACGATAAGATAATCCTTTAATAGTCCCACCATAGTTCTATTAGCAGCTAAAAAACATTACTTGGCTCAATGTGAACCCTCTCTTGAAAAATAGGCAAAGGACACCCTGGAAAACTTGACAAAAATGAAACCTTTTAAAGATGCAGCAAACTATCCAGGCATATAGATTATGGGATTGCAGGGTTACATGGTTACTACAGAAGTTGATTTTTCTTTTTCTTTTTGCCTTTTGCACAATATGTATAATATAAGAAAACTAGAAGAAAAGACAGTGAGTCTACAGTGTGTGCTGGACATTTACTTTATCCATGATCCTAACATAGGACAACAGCAGACAAGCACGTGCTATTACATCATTGGTTTGCCCATTGCATATGATACAGTATAAATGTTGTGGGTAACAGAGAAGAAATAGACATGAAATATTAGGACATTATGTGTAAAGTTTGTAGTGCCAGTCACATATATGTTATTTACCTGAGCCTTGCGGGTCCTCAGGCCGGTCTTCTTTCTTCTGGACCTCTTCTTTCTTCAGATCCATGGCTTTTGGTCCTGATGTCATCCTTCGCCTTTTCTTCTCCAGGCTTGTCGATGCATCTTGGTCCGCAGATGATAAGAAGATGGCTCCTCTCTTCTTTGGACTCTTCGTCTCTTCCACTTCTTTCTTCTCCCCGACCGATGGCTTGGTCCTCTTGACGCAAGGTTCCCGCTCATCATCGTCCGATGAGTCAATGCAGGATCTTCGTCTCTTCACTCTCTCACTCTTCACTATGGCCTCCTCTTCGTTTGGATCCATAGTATCGCAGATCAGTAGAAATCTCCAACGTCGCTCGTCTCTTCTAACTTCGCTTCTGTCTCTTCCAACTGTCACTTCTGTCACTCACCTGGCCGCACGGCATATGGCCATGTGACCAGCAGCTGACCATTCATATTGTAAAGAGAAATATTCTATAGCTGAGATTTACTGCTCAGGTAACTAAACTCCTGCGCAATGTTCTGTAGATACAAGGGGGCACTTTTACTAATGGCGGTAGAACTGCGCAAAGTGGCCGCCTCTGTCTGTTACTGCAGAACATCTTATGGGCGTAATTCAACAAGATAAAAGTTTTCCATCTACTCTATCACTATTTGTATATCTATTAAACTTGGATGATCTGCTAGGACCCCTCACTCTTATTTACTTCTTAATAATTGGGTTTAATCTCACTTATCACTTTCAATAATACATCGTATTGAAATATGATTATATCAACCAGAGCTCGGCAATGACAAATTGGGAAATTTATTACATACTGATATAAGCAACCAGTCATATATAAACTAATGCAATCCCAAAATACTATAAGGTCCTCCTGCACTCCCCCTCATTTTATCAACCCCAATATCATCCTAAATACACTGAGTTATACATTTACAATTACATTACAGTTTTATGGAATTTGCTGTCTTTGTACCTTTTATTAAAGACAGTTGTTTTCTAATCTATAGCATTGACTGATGTTACAGGAGACAAATATGTTTGTAGTCTATCATGTTCTTCTTGGCTTCTAGTAGCTCCATCTGATAACTGGATGGTTTCCTTGAGCATTCTCCTTAGGTCCTGGATCCTCTATCCTCACCAGCCACATACCACCTCAGGAGGCTACATCGTGCCCTGCTTGGAGTTGTCTTTGTGGTCTATGCCAAGTTGAAGAAAAATGGTTTTATTGCTTTTCTGTCTTGTTGGTCCATTAGACCTTAGATTGTATCTGCCTCCAGTTTCAGCCCATTACACATCTGTATTGTCCTCTGCTCTACATGTCAAACCATCCATCAGCTTCTATGATTACTTGGGCCGTCCTCCCTGCTTGGGACACAATATCTATCAATGGTAACATCCTATGGTCCTTATTGTAACAAGTTACTTATTAAAATTTGAAACCGCAATAAAATAGAAAACATATATACACTATGATATATCCACAGAGTTTAATGGGCCCCAGTGTAAACATTGACCAAGACCCCTTACCCCTCCGTACATCATATTCATGTTAGGTATTATGGCAGCAACATCTCATATACTTGAAATAGATACCACTATAGTACCCGCAACTGCGGTTAAAGAACATAGTGGGTGAGCCGAGCAGTGTCTGGCATGTAGACAATACCAGGAGCTGCGTGCTCTGAGAAACTGATCTGCAGGTTTCCTAACCGTCTAAGGGGGCGTTCACACTACCGTCGGTGTCTGACAGGTAGTGTCCATTGCTAATGTCCGTTCAAAATCTTGCGTGGACATTAGTAGCAGACACTAGCTGTGTCCGTACATTTTGCATTGATTTAAAGGGACATCGGGTGCGTTCTTTTACAGCCCGTGCCTGTCCTTAACTGTCTGTTCACAAAAATATCCGACTTTTCAAGCGGCCAGCAAAACCCGACATGTAGGTTTTTACTGTCCGCTTGAAAAGTCGGACATCTTTGGGAACGGACACTTAAGGACAGGCACGGACTGTAAAAGAACGCACCCAATTTCCATTTAAATCAATGCAAAATGTTAAGGACACAGCTAGTGTCTGCTGCTAATGTCTGCACATGATTTTGAATGGACATTAGCAGCGGACACTAGCTGTCAGACACCGACGGTAGTGTGAATGTTCCCTAAGATCTAAGAGATGAGTAGCGGTCAGGGCTGTGGAGTCGGTAAGCCACAGTTCCGACTCCGACTCCTGTATTTTATCAGGTTCCGACTCCGACTCCGACTCCGGCTCCGGCTCCGACTCCAACTCCTTCATAAATGGCCAATTCGTAACAATAAATTTACTGTTGTAAACTATTAACATCGTGCTTATTCAGTTTCTCACCATCTTATAAGTAATCAGACCACTTACAGCAAAAACTATATTTATTAGAATACAATTAGAATATAGCAAATAACTTTTATAAACTCTTGTAAGTAAATATGCAATAAACACTGTTATGCAGTTAATAAGAAGACATCTATAAATTTGTCCTCAGAAAAAGTATTGCCTCTGTCAGATCCTCCTTCATGGATTGCCTTAAATCTGATCTAATTCTTTTGAGAGCAGAGAACAACCTCTCTACACTAACTTGGGTTGGTGGCAAAGCAGTAACCACTCGGGCAACATCTCTGACAATGTCAGGATACAGAGGAATCGCTTGTTGCACTGTTATTTTTGATGAACGGTCAAATTTCTCAATTTCTTTTAGTGCACACGAAAAATTCTGCTGAAATGTACTGGCTGTGTTCTTTGATGTGGATGACTCTTCTTCTATGCGGGAACGCTTTGCACGGTCCTTGTGATCCAAATATTTTTCGAAATTAAATTCTTCAGTTGATGATGAGGGTGAAGATGTGGCAGGACGACCAAATTCTTCTTGTTCCTCCTGACTGTTCTGCAACCCTTTCTTCATCCTTACTGCTATTTCAAGCAGAGCTTCTTTACCTTTAGTTAGCTGTTGATCATCTAGAAGAATCCGATGCATTGGGTCTACATAAACAGCTGCCAAAAGACGTTATTTTGTAATAGGAGCTCCTCTCTCCGTTTCATTGATGTAGCAATGCCACTTGCAATTAACCCTCCTCTTTGGGACAGGCGAAACATCAGGTTCTTCCACTCCTTTAAGAAAATACCTGGAGTTAAGTCCTCTGCTTGTAATCTTTTAGTCACTGTAAATGGGTGCTCTAGCAATTTTTCCAGCTCAGTCACCTGATTCCACTGACTTTCATTTAGCGTCAGTTAAGGGTTAGCCATGTCTACAAGAAAGGGTTTCAGTTCCACCAAGCACTGAATCATTAAGTAAGTACTGCCCCATCGTGTGGCTTGATCAATAATTGCCCCTTTTCCAGCACGTCTCTTCAAAATGGAGTCAACTTTAGGGGTTCTGGCAACAGTAGCCAATTTTCTCACCTTGCCAATCAGTGCAGCAGCATGTCCTTCTTGCAGACTGTCTCTTATAGCCAGCTGTAGCGTATGCACAACACAGCGCATGTGATGAATGAAAGAACGTATTGACACAGTTTCAACAAGATCATCTAAGCTATCATGTTGCTGTTCATCTGAAGCAACTTCAGTTTGCTCCTCAGTTACAATACTGTGTTCCTCTATTTCAAACATTTCTGTGTCTGTGAACCCAGAATGTTCTTCTAGCTGCTGGCCACCATCATTACTCTCATTCATTAGCTTAATAGTAATTATCATATGTGAAGCATTGTCAGTTACGACAGAAAGAGCTTGCTCTTTTTTAAGTTCATAGTCTTGCAGAACCTTTTCCACCAAGACCTGGAGAAACTCACTGGTGTGATGAGCTTTGGTGTCTTTTACTGCCAATGTCTTGGTAACTATTTCATTTTTGTCACAAACAAATCGGACATTGATGGCAAAATAGTTCACTCTGTGACGTGTGCAGGCATCCATTTTAAGAAACAGAAAGCGTCCCTTGAGAGTTTTTTTAAGCTCTTCCTTTTGTTTTAAAAGGTTCTTCGATTACTAATGTTCGAATACTCTCTCTCTCCAGAGAAACACCAAGCATGCGGGCCATTTCCCCATTTAGACACATAAAACCTGGTCGTGAAAATAATGAAATAGGCACACTATCCTTTACAACAAGCTCTATGATCTGTTTTTTAAATGTATCTACTGTCATTGTCACAGTAACTTTGTCACTGACAAAATATCTTGCAACTGATGGCTGCAAAGTTCTCTGCTCCTTTGTTTGGCTGGAAGAGCTGGGCACTGGTTCATTGGTTTGGATGCAGTCTTTCTCATCCGCTGCTTTCAGTACTTCTAGATGAAAGCGCTGTAAATGTCTCTTTAGATTAGAAGCTCTGGTAGGAACATTTTTATCTTTGCCTGAATATGCACTAATCTTGGCTTCACAGCATTTGTTTTCGTCTGGATCATTTGTCATACACTGACAGACATAATGTTTTCTATCTTGAGTGATGGTGAAATGTTCAAATACAGCTGATTTAATGTGACGCTTCTTTGACATTCTCAGGTTTTTAATTCTGCATTCACAATCCAAATGACAATTGTTTTTCCTAAAAACAATTGTACAAAATTATTGCCAGGTCGTACAACTGATATAGTGGTCAGTAAGGGTGCATGCACACTGAGTAACGCCGGGCGTGTATGAGAGCCGTACATGCCGGCATTACAGCAGACTGCCGAACACTTCCCATTCACTTCAATGGGAGCGCTCGTAACAGCGGCGTTTACGAGCGCTCCCATTGAAGTGAATGGGAAGTGTTCGGCAGCCCTGCTGTAACGCCAGCGTGTACGGCTCTCATACACGCCCGGCGTTACGTAGTGTGCATGCACCCTAATACTGTTATTATTCCTCATGTACTCACCGTTAACTGATGCAAAGCTGTTGAAAGGATAATACTTCTTACAATCTTCCTCTTCTGAGTAGCAGGCAGCTGTGAGATGCTTGGAAGACGCACACCTAGTAAACATCTAGTCTAGAGGAGGAGCTTTACTACTAAGAATTTGCAACACATTATCACTAGAGATGAGCGAACAGTGTTCTATCGAACACATGTTCGATCGGATATCAGGGTGTTCGATGTGTTCGATTCGAATCGAACATCACGTGGCAAACTCCAAAAAAATTCGATTCCCCTCCCACCTTCCCTGGCGCTTTTTTTGCACCAATAACAGCGCAGGGGAGGTGGGACAGGAACTACGACACCGGAGGCATTGAAAAAAAATCGGAAAAAGTCATTGGCTGCCGAAATCAGGTGACCCCCATTTTAGACGAATAGTGGATTTCAAATCCGGGTCATATGAGAATGTGAACTTTGTGACTAAGAGGCAGGGATAGCTGTACAGGCAGGGATAGCTAGGGATAACCTTTATTTAGGTAGGAATGTTATTAAAAATAACTTTTTGGGGCTCTATCGGGTGTGTAATTGTGATTTTTGTGACATAAACTTTTTCCAATAGGAATGCATTGGACAGCGCTGATTGGCCAGAGTACAGAACTCGACCAATCAGCGCTGGCTCTGCTGGAGGAGGCGGAGTCTAAGATCGCTCCACACCAGTCTCCATTCAGGTCCGACCTTAGACTCCGCCTCCTCCGGCAGAGCCAGCGCTGATTGGCCGAAGGCTGGCCAATGCATTCCTATTGGTAGCAGTGCTGAGCCAGTTCTGCTGAACTACACCTACAGCTCTACTTCACACACATTCAGCTCTACTTCATCGGGCTAATAGAATGCATTGGCCAATCAGCGCTGGCCAATGCATTCTATTAGCGTGAGCTGAGTTTGCACAGGGGTTCTAGTGCACCCTCGGCTCTGCTACATCTGATGTGCCGGTCAGCCCATCTGATGTAGCAGAGCCGAGTGTGTGATGTAGCAGAGCCGAGTGTGCACACTCGGCTCTGCTACATCTGATGTGCCGGTCAGCCCTTCTGATGTAGCAGAGCCGAGTGTGTGATGTAGCAGAGCCGAGTGTGCACACTCGGCTCTGCTACATCTGATGAGCCGGTCAGCCCATCTGATGTAGCAGAGCCGAGTGTGTGATGTAGCAGAGCCGAGTGTGAATATAGGAATCCATAGGAATGCATTGGCCAGCGCTGATTGGCCAGAGTACGGAATTCGACCAATCAGCGCTGGCTCTGCCGGAGGATGCGGAGTCTATGGTCGGACCTGAATGGAGACTGGTGTGGAGCGATCTTAGACTCCGCCTCCTCCAGCAGAGCCAGCGCTGATTGGTCGAATTCCGTACTCTGGCCAATCAGCGCTGGCCAATGCATTTCTATGGGGAAAAGTTAGCTTGTGAAAATCGCAAGCTGACAGGGATTTCCATGAAATAAAGTGACTTTTATGCCCCCAGACATGCTTCCCCTGCTGTCCCAGTGTCATTTCAGGGTGTTGGTATCATTTCCTGGGGTGTCATAGTGGACTTGGTGACCCTCCAGACACGGATTTGGGTTTCCCCCTTAACGAGTATATGTTCCCCATAGACTATAATGGGGTTTCGAAACCCGTTCGAACACTCGAACAGTGAGCGTCTGTTCAAATCGAATTTCAAACCTCGAACATTTTAGTGTTCGCTCATCTCTAATTATCACTTTCAGTTTCATTTCATACATTGTAAGTGGGGGGGTGGGGGCAGCATGAGGTTAACCAAGTATAAGAATACATAAGGGCAGTGTAGAACAGTGACACACAAGAAGTGAGAAATGTCTCTATCTCCAGCAGAACTGCTTATCACTGTTGTTCATAGTTTGATAGAACATATATATTTGAGTAACATTTATAAAAGTCATATGAAAATTCAATTATGAAATATTAATACTTTATTTTAAAGCTGGAATCGGAGTCGGTACATTTTTACCGACTCTGACTCCAACCAAAACTAACTTAGACTCCACGACTCCGACTCCACAGCCCTGCTCTATGAATAAATAATAATAATAATGATAACATATATCTTCCATGCAGCCTGTTGGAGAATTATCGCAACGTCTGGCACCTATTTCTAAGGAACGAGAGGCGAAGGGTCTTCCCTATATCCTCATCCACACAGATGCAGCACAAGCTCTGGGGAAGAACAATGTTGATGTTCAAAAATTGGGAGTCCATTATTTGACTATTGTGGGACACAAGGTAGTTAACACTATTTATGTTGTACATTAAATATTGAAGATATATACTCTTCGAGGCTAGATTCAACCCCAAGTTTATTCAAAGCCACTTCTTGAACCACAACTCATTCATATGCCATTTTTATTGTGTCATTTTCTATTCTTTACTTCATTGCGTATTGTGTTTTGTATTTCAGTTGAATCTGAAGTCTATTACTGTGTCATCTATCTATAATACAATGTGAGGGCATGTGGATGGACTAGCCACGTATCACAATGGCTGTCTTAAGGGTTATGTTGTATGCACAAAGATGCTTTTTAACCCCTTAACGCTCTGGTCAGTAATAGTACGTACTGGCAAGTAGCACGTTCGCGCTCAGGTCAGTACTATTACTGACCAGTAATGGCGCCGGCACAGAAGCTGTGCCTGCGCCATTACACCCGGCACTCGGCTGCATTACACAGCCAAAGGCCTGGACGAGCAGCCCCAGTGAATTGCCGGTCGGAGCTCCGCTCCGATCGGCGGTATTAACCCTCCCGATGCTGCAGACGCATGTCCGCGACATCGGGAGTGTTTTCGGTCACATCACCCCCCCCTGGGCACCCCCCGCGGCGAGATCGGAGGGTGCCCTGATGAATTTTATGTAGCCCGGGGTCTGGTTAGTGACCCCGGGCTGCTAGGACCCCTGCTTACCTGCTGGATCCTTGCTGTCGTGCCGTCCTGCTCGGAAGTGTGTCTCTGCGTCTCCATAGACACACTTCCTATATAGCCTGCAATACACGTGTATTGCAGGCTATAGTACTGGACCAGCAATCAGAGTATTGCTGGTTCAAGTACACTAATAGGAGAAATAAAAAAATGTGAAAAAAGTGTAAAAAAATAAATAAATAAAGTGTGTGAAATAAATAAATTAATTAATAAAGCCCCAAAATTCCCTTTTTCTATAGCAAATGAGTTATTAAAAAAAAACACCTAAAAAATAATAAAAACAATGCATATTTGGTATCGCCGCGTCCGTAACAACCTGTATCATAAAACTAAAACATTATTTCACCTATACGGTAAATGTCGGGAAAAAAAATGGAACAAAACCGCCGGAAATAATGTTTTTTTGCCATCTCACCTTAAAAAATATGCTATAAAAAGTGATCAAAAAGTTGTATGTACACCAAAATAGTACCAATGAAAAGCACAGGTTGTCTCGCAAAAAATAAGCTGGTATTTCAGCATGAAACAGAGCTACAATACCCAGCACAGTCACTGCTAAGAAGACAATGCTCAGATAAGGTTAGATTCACATTTGTACTGGTGGAAAAGAATGACAGCAAGCCCGTCCTCTAAAACAGTGGTTACCCGCAGACCCCAGAGACTGTAATGGGGTCTGTCAGATTTCCAACATTTTTATATTGAAATTGTTAAAGAAAAAAAAGTCCTCCGTGCAGGATTTTCTCTTTGCCAATTTTCAGTTGGAGACTCTGACGCAGATGTGAACCTAACCTTAATAAAACGACATACACAATGAAGAGGCCAAAGCTCTTGTCTGAGGGCTGCAGCCCCTTCATTCAGCTGACCAGCAGGTAAGCAGCAGGTAGACCCTCACTGATCTGATAATGATGGCTTCTCCTAGTGATAATCCATCAATATTGTGATTCCAGGGAACCGCTTTAATTAAAGAAGAAATTGTTACTTATTAACATTACATTGTGAAAGTTGTAACAGAGAATTAAGGTTAGATCATAATGCAGAGCTTTCTAATACTTTATGGAATATGGCTGATTTGTAAAGATTGTGTCTTTTCTCCAGTACAGAGAATACACCTATGATTGCAGGACTTGGGAAGGTGAGGCTGAAATTCTTTGTATATATGTGTATGTCATATGCCATGTTTTAGTAAGCTCCCTGCTCAGCCAGGCACGTGCACTTAGTTTTATGGGGAGGGGGTGACAAACTGCTGCTAAGCCCTTTTGACAAAGACTTATCTCCCTCCACAAGAAAGAAGTGGGCACATTGAAATCTAGTCATATCCTCCTCTTCACATATCTCTGCCATTGGGGGAAAGTCATGCCATGCACATCAGAATTCACTGACATTGATGTTAGAAATAACTAGAAACCTGCTGCTTTGCAGAGTGTAGGGTATATAGTATATGCAATGAGACTGCCTTTAGTTTTCTATGAATTTAAGCTTAGGCCTGTTTTCTTTGCAGGCTGCGGAGTTGGTGAACTGTCAGTGTGCAGT
Source organism: Leptodactylus fuscus (assembly GCF_031893055.1). NCBI lineage: Eukaryota > Metazoa > Chordata > Amphibia > Anura > Leptodactylidae > Leptodactylus > Leptodactylus fuscus. The sequence continues at coordinate 190,826,560 of NC_134267.1, forward strand.
GGACGAGGATCACATGAGAAGTGTGCGGGACTATCTGGAGGAAAGATTACAGGTGAGTAGGTTTTCTAGAACAAGGCCATATTTATAAGAACAGCAGAGAAAGAAATTAAAAAAATCACTACTCACCTCTTCTTTTGCATGGTGATCCAGCACTGTTGCTCCAGCCGTCACCAATACATGATCGCTCAGTGGCCTCAGCTGTCTTGTGCAGTACTACCGCCATCATGGCTGCCATTGCAGAGAGGTAATGTCTTTGGTACAGTACTTGGCTACTGAGGCCACTAGCGGGGTTGCAGAAGTCATGTGTTAGCTACTTATAAGATTTCTACCAGACATTGCCATGTAACCAGCCACAGCGTGAGCTTGCTGGTAACAATGAGATATTACTGTTGAGCATATGCTGTCATGGCAGCTGGGCAGGTATCTGACAATAAAGCGGTGCTAGAATACTTGCTGAAAGCTACAGCATAACTTGTGTAGGTTTGATAATATTCACATAGTGTCTTTGTAACTGCTCATTACAACGCTACATCCCAATGCAAGACTGGAACATGACTTTGCTGTTACGTTACCATATTTTAGGCTGTATTTGGTGATAACATCCGGTTTAATTCTCACTTCTCCGGCACTGAGCGTCTTCCTAACACCTGCAATGTGTCATTGCTTAGACCTCCAGTCCTTGGTAAGTATGTATGTCAGTCTTTTCTTACTCATGCTTATTCGGGGTTTCCAACCATGTACGATACGGGATGACTTGATGATTAATGGTACCCCAAGAAATAGGGTGTTTTGCACCCAAGTTTTGAATGGAGTGGTTAGTCAGACAGCGCATGCCACTCGATTGATTTGACAGGGAATTGTCGGAGATAGCTGAGTGCGTACTCAATACAAAAAAAGTGAGCCAGCACTCAAATTGGATGAAAAATGACAGAGTAGATTTATTCCATAAGTGCTGTATTTTGGTTCCACTAACAAATAACTAACCTTTATCATGCAGAGGAATGAAATGTAGCACTTGTGGAATAAATCCACCCTTTGCTATTTTTCATCCGCCTCACTTTTTAAGCTATTTTCTGCAGACTCGCACCTTAACCCCTTGAGAGGGTTTTTGTATACCCAGTGCTGTTCTAGATTTTTTTTCTCTTTAGAGTAAGTTGTCAGCTATTTCAAGCAGTCCCCAAATAAATGTATGATGTGATGCGTGCTTTCAGTCCAACTGGAAAATCCTGTTATGGAGATTGGAGGTGATACCCAGCGATCAGCAAGTTGTCCCCTCTTATGTGGATGTGGGTCCTACTCATTGACTGTTATCTTTGGTTGCATAGTCATACAGGAAATCTCTAAGTCACTGATAGGACTGTCCTATTGACTTTACAGCATAGCAAATGCAGGGATTTCAATGAATAAATTCCAAGTTATAATGAATCTAGCCATATAAAACTATAGCCTGCTACCTGCAGACTGCACGGCATGTTCCAGGGGATAGCTTTACTTTAGCACACTATACTGATGGGAATAAATCTGATACATACAATGTAAGTAGAAACAGTGCACAGATAGAGACTGGACAGCCAGACCCTGAATGCCATTTTCTTTAACAATAAATATGCTTTAATGTCTTTTTATAAACCATTTTACATGAACCTTTGCTCTTTATTGCAGGCCGTGAGTGGCTTTCACACTGTGAGTATCTCTTAGCGAGTGTTGGTGCAGCATGTCACTCGGACAAAGGGGACAGGTACACAATATAACTAATAGATGTCTTCTAATGAAATGCTTTTCGCACACATCCTTCCATGTTAATTTTGCAAAAATCCAATTTTTCTTACACAGACCGTCCCATGTGCTGCTGAGTAGCGGTGTACCACCTGATGTAGCACGTGGCGCCATTCGCTTGAGTGTGGGCCGAGACACTTCAACAGAAGATGTGGATTTGATTGTTAAAGATCTGAAAAAAGCTGCACGAAGACTGGAAACAAAAGAGGCTTAAAGGGAGAAAAACTAAAACATATTTCTGTTTGGCAACTGCAGACTTGTTTGTCCGAAGGACCAACCTGATATAGGAAAGACTCTATAATTCAATGTAAAGGCTACTTTATGGAGTAATATAGAAATTGTGTATATGGTGCATAGAAATGTGTACTGGAGAGGACGGGATCATTTTATCTGGTGGGACAGCAGGGTATTTCTATAGGGAACTTGTCACATGGATAATGCAGTGTAATCTGCAGACATATTATAGAAGAAGAGAAGCTGAGCAGACTTTACAATATACCGTATTTTCCGGACTATAAGCCGCACATAAAAACCTACGATTTCCTCAGAAATCGTAAGTGCGGCTTATAGTCCGGTGCGGCTTATATATGGATGGAAGCAGCGGCAAAGACTGCGTGCCGCTTCCATACATACATAAAAGGCACCGTAAGGGTGCATTCACACTACCGAACGCCGGCGTGTATCACAGCCGTACACGCCGGCGTTACAGCAGGGCTGCTGGACACTTCCTATTCATTTCTATGGGAGCCGGCATGCGAGCGCTCCCCATAGAAATGAATGGAAAAAAGCAGTCCATTCATTTCTAAGGGGAGCGCTCGCATGTCGGCTCCCATAGAAATGAATAGGAAGTGTCTGGCAGCCCTGCTGTCACGCCGGCCTGAAACAGAACGTGAAACTTACCCAGCGGTGCAGGGCGGGCTGGGGGGGCATTCAGGCCTCCTCTGCCTCCGATGTTCCGTCCCTCTCCTCCGGCACTCGCTGATAATGGCCGGGGCGCATGCGCAATATCATAATGCTTCTACTGCGCATGTGCCCTGGCCATTATCAGCTTGCGAGCGCCGGAGGAGGACGGAACATCGGAGGAAGAGGAGGCCTGAATGCCCGCCCACCCTACACCGCTCGGTAAGTTTGACATTCTGTTTCAGGCTTTTATTTTAAAACGGGGGGGGGGGGGGGGGGTAGTTTAACCTAACGTTTACGGTTGGGCTCTATCAGCATGATTTTGCTGATAGAGCCCCTCCTCGCCTGCCGAGCGCTTCCAATAGAAGCGGCTGGCACGCGGGGGGTTGAGCGGCCACTGGCAAAGTCTGCCTGCCGCCGCTTTCTTTTTTTTGTAACTCAAATTTTTATTGAAAATTTTTTTTTAAACAATAAGAAAAGAAAAAACAATTACAAGTTACAAGGCGAACACCCGCCCTGCGAACAGAAAAAGCACACAGTGCAACACAAAATACAATCATAGAAGAATTAAAAAAAAAAAAAAAAAAAAAAATTAAAGACAAAGAAAGCACCATAGAAAAAAAAAAGAAAAAGGAAAAAAGGGGGGGGGGAGGAGGAGGGAGGGGTTAGTGGGACAGATGAGTGGGGGAGAGGACTAAATGTGGGGGGTGAAAGGGTAGGTAGGGGTGAGTGTGAGCAGTCAGGAAACCAGTGAGAGCGCTCGCCAGGTCATCCATACCACAGCCAGTTGGGAAGGGCTCGCGAGCGACCACTGGTCAAATACCTGAGACGAACAACAAGAGTATCAATCAGAGGAGGGGTCAGAGCCCAGAAGCGTCCGGTACTCTGCAGACTGTTGAAATCTGAACCAGTAGAACCAGGTTTTGATGTACGCCTCAGTCGTGCCATGCAGGAAAGACGTGAGATTTTCCATGCGCATTATCTTGTTGACCTTCGAAATCCAGAGGGAGAGAGGAGGAGGATCCACTCGTTTCCAAAAAAGGGGGATACAAGCCCGGGCAGCGAGGATCAGGAATCTAAGTAGGGAACGCTTAAAGACCTTAACAGAAGACTCACAATGATTAAGGAGGAACAGGGCAGGGCCCAAATGGTGAGAAGTTTCAGTAAGCTGGAGGGTTATCCGCTTGACCCCCTCCCAGAAGGACGAAAGGGCAGGACAGGACCAAAAAATGTGTAGCAGCGTGCCTTCCTCGTCGCCACAGCGCCAACATAATGGGGACACCTGAGGAAACATAGCATGGAGTCTCGTAGGAACCCTATACCATCGGGACAAGATTTTGTAGCTGGCCTCCTGGTGGCGAGAGCTGATGGAAGCAGTATGAGAAAGGCGAAAAATGCGCCTACGCTGCTCCTGAGAGAGGGAAAGGGATAAGTCAGATTCCCATTTCAACAAGAACGGCGGAACAAAGTCCTCCGGAGGTTCAACCAGGATCCGGTAAGTGAGCGAGAGGGAGTGGCGAAGGGGGCCAGCACCAACACAAATCTTCTCCAAGGGGGTAGGTTCGACGCGGAACTCTGCAGGAGCAGGGAGAGAATGTAAAAAGTGACGAAGTTGCATCCCCCGCCAAGCATCCAAAGGGGGCAGCTCAGGAGGGGCCTGGGAATTCAGAAGTGTAGTCCATCCCCCAGCATCCTGGAAGTGACAGGCACGGAAAATCCCATGACGGCGCCAATTACGAAAAACTCGGTCAAACATTCCAGGTGGAAAGGCAGGATTGCCCAGCACTGGGAAAAGAGCGGAATCCTTAGGGAGGAGAGTGGAGCGAACAAGGCCCCTGGAGCAAATCCGAAGCGTGGGACCAAGGGTAGGGTGAGAAAAGAGAGATGACAATGAGGAGGAGTCCAGCCATGGGGCAACCTGCAAAGGGATCGGAGAGAATGCCTGTTCAATGTAGACCCAAGGTTTAGAAACAGCATGCCTACACCAGTCCACGACACGAGTCAGGTGGGTAGCCAAGTAATAGGACTTCAGGTCCGGAAGCGATAAACCACCGCAACTCTTGGGACGAAAGAGAAAAGCCTTGCTCACTCGGGCGGGTCTGCCCGACCAGATGAACTTCAGTTGGACGGAAGTGAGGGATCTAAGAAAAGACAGAGGGATGTGAATGGGAAGCGCCTGCATCAAGTAGAGAAGACGAGGGAGAATGTTCATTTTAAAAATCGCGCATCTCCCGAACCAAGTAAAGGCTCCAGTGGACCATCGAGTACAATCAGCCCTGATAGACACCAGAAGTGGGGGGAAGTTGCAACGAAAGAGATCTTTCGGGTCCGGAGTAAGATAAACCCCCAAATATTTGAGAGAAGTGGGGGCCCAATGAAAAGGGAAAGATTGACTCAATGAGGTGGCCGCCGAGGAGGAAAGGGTCACATTAAGGGCTTCCGACTTCGAAAAGTTGATTTTAAAATTCGAAAGGGTCGAGTAAACCTGAAAGGCAGATATCAGAGATGGAAGAGAAACATGAGGGGAGGAGAGAAAAAATAGCAAGTCGTCTGCATAAGCCGCCACTTTGTATAAACAGGAAGAATGAGAAGCGCCTGAGATGTTCGGGTCGGCTCGAACCTGGCGGAGGAAGGGTTCAAGAGTCAGGACGAAAATGAGAGGCGAGAGGGGGCATCCTTGCCTAGTGCCATTTCGGATAGGGAAGGACTGGGACAATAAACCGTTCACCCTAACCATCGCTGTAGGGAGAGAGTATAGAGCCATGATCCAACTCATCATGCGATTTCCAAGACCAATATGTAACAGGGTCTCTTCCATGAACCGCCAGTTGACCCTGTCGAAGGCTTTCTCAGCGTCAGTTGAAAGAAGCATGAGAGGAGAGCCCGATTGTTTAGCCCCATACATGAGGTTGATAGCTTTGGTAGTATTATCTCGAGCCTCACGGCCGGGTAAAAATCCAGCTTGATCTGGGTGAACAATATTTCCTAACAAGGGCGATAAACGCGTCGCAAGGATCTTGGCTAAAATTTTTAGGTCAACATTGATTAGCGAAATGGGGCGGTAGTTAGAGCACAGAAGAGGGTCCTTTCCGGGTTTGGGGATAACCGCTATGTGAGCACACAGGGAGTCACGACAAAGGGCCGAGCCATCAGTGAGAGAATTGAAAACTTTCAACAGTCTGGGGCGGAGTTCATGGCCAAGTTTCTTATAGTATACCAAGGTAAGGCCGTCTGGGCCTGGGGCCTTACCCGTTGCCATACTGGAGATAGCTAAAGAAATTTCCTCTTCAACAATAGGAGATTCCAAGGCCGTCAATTCCTCTAGAGACAACGACGGGAGACCAGAGGAGGAGAGATAAGAACGAATGCGATCTCGGAACTCCGCTTCAGGGAGAGGAGAAGGGCCAGAGTTTACAGAATACAAAGAGGCATAGTAGTCCTGAAAGGCAGCTGCAATATCAAGGGGCATGTGTAATCGAGTACCCTGGGCGGAATTGATCGCCGCTTTCAATAAGATATAATGCGCACCGGACTGCGGCTTATAGTCCGGTGCGCCTTATATATGAACCGAGACGGACTATAAGGCGCTCATGGGCAATGCGGCTTATAGTCCAGTGCGCCTTATAGTCCGTAAAATACGGTACAAAGAGCAGAGATGGATAAAGGACAAGTTCTATGGAATATTTCCCACAAACCTATGCATCAGACTGCTCATCTCCCTCTGTTCTATCACCTGCTGCCTACAGACTGAACACCATTTTTGATGTGACAATTTCCCTTTAAGAGTCAGTAGTTTATTTTAGTGAAATCAGCGCAATAGTGTAGAATAATATAGAAGTATCAGTTTAGTTTATTTTTTTAGATTTTGCTGGCTACTTTAAAGGGGCTCTATCAGCAAAATCATGCTGATAGAGCCCCACATATGCATGCATAGCCTTTAAAAAGGCTATTCAGGCACTGTAAAAGTTAAATTAAACTACCCCCCCGTTTTAAAATAATAACTTATATAAGAATGTTCTCTACTTACAGAAGGTGCACCCTGGGCGGGCATTCAGGGTGCGCCGTCTTCTTCTTCCCCGCCTCTTCTTCCTCTGACGTCTTCGGGTCCCGTCCTCCTCCGGCGCTTGCTCGCGGACACTGATAAAAAAAAATAGCCCGGGCGCATGCGCAGTAGCACGCGGCTTCTACTACGGCTACTGCGCATGCGCCCGGGCTATATTTTTTTATCAGTGTCCACGAGCAAGCGCCGGAGGAGGACGGGACCCGAAGACATCGGAGGAAGAAGAGGCGGGGAGGAAGATGAAGACACACCCTGAATGCTCGCCCAGCGTGCACGTTCCGTAAGTAAATCACATTCTTTTTTAAGTTATTATTTTAAAACGGGGGGGTAGTTTAATTTAACATTTACGGTGCCTGAATAGCCTTTTTAAAGGCTATGCACGCATATGTGGGGCTCTATCAGCATGATTTTGCTGATAGAGCCCCTTTAAGGCTCGTCTTACATGACCGTATTGGTTTTACGGTCCGCAAGTTGCTGATCAGCAACACTACTATTTTACTCCAATTACACAGACGTCCGTGTCCGGCCGCACGCTCCCATAGAGTTCTATGGGCGAGTCCGTGCAGTGCTGTGAATTCACGGCCTTTGCGGACCTGCTGTATTCAGTGTGGACCTCGGTCACGGCATGGCACACCATGGATAAAGTATCCGGTTGTCTAACTGAATATAATGTGTCCACAAATGGTCCGCAATTGAAAACCCACAATTGCAGACCATTTGTAGATTTAAATTACAGTCGTGTAAGACCAGCCTAACTATAGGTGAAGCACAACATCCACACTGGGCCCTATGGTAGTGGGGGCCCCCTCAGCCGACCTGGATAGAGCTGGAGAGTCTAGTTTCAGGCAGCTGGAAGAGATTTCAACTCTATCTGTATCCTTAAGGCACAGAGTTGCATACATTGGTGGAATATGGAGGTATCAGCTCTGTGCTCCATTATTCAGTTTTGGGTTGATGATGTCTGCTGCAGGGAGTCATGTTGAGCCACACGATTATTGCAGCTGGAGCCGTGTATGTAATATATTGATGGTGACTGAGGAGTCTGATAGTATTATTTGGGGGCTACTGAAGGGGCATTAATGTATGTGTTTTTGTGGGGGGTCACTTAAAAATAGTTTTAATTGGGCAGACTAATCTGAATGGCCCTGACTATTCCTATCAATAACATGCAGCACCTGATAAATGTTATATATATATGGGTAACTGACTATTGGCATCTCCTGTTCTAGTGATCAGTGACTTTCTTAATCACTGGTTTATGGTTCACCCCCCCAAATCACAAACTTTTTAATGTCACTCCCACACAGTAATCCTTGAAGCTGAGATACAGGGAGTTGTTCTTTGGGATCAACAAATATTGAACAGCCTTTGTTTCAGGATAACTTACATAAGGGATACATGGTGGTCAGCAGCAATGCCCAGCCCTGACCAATTCATTGGTGTCGGCTTTGTTACCTCTTTATCAGTATAAACAAAATGCAGAGCAGTCTTTATGGAGGAGCATAAGGTGCACATTAAAAGGACGTGGTCCTCAAATCATGGTTCTGTTTAATTTCAGTGGATAATACATTTACAGTGGTGATTTCACTAAGCTTTCAACAAACATGGCATAAATCAGTAATACAAGTGAATAGAAGAAACTCTGTAATATACTGTATAGAGAAAAACGCTTCTTTCTCCAGTTGTCAGACTCCACCCTCCTCCTAAAATTACGGTGAAAATCACACACTATCAGCAACTGTGTCTACTATGTTAGATATGCATTAGTGAATTTTCAATAATCTGCTTCAATTATATAGAGAACCTTTCATGTCCTCAGAGATTTGCGGTGCTGGAAATATTAGTGCCTTTAGTCGGAGAAGTGGACACCCATATCTTCAGCACCGGGGCACATACTGGGAAAGCTGATTCAATGCACAGGCGACTTTCTAGCAGTATATAATACTGCATATCTCTGAGAATGTGAAAGGTCCTCTATCATCTGACTATTGAGGATAAGGTGCTGTGTTTTTGTACATGAGGAATAACCCTATTTCCAGTCATTTTAGGACTTATGTTTTGCATTATTTAGCAGTTTCCTGTCACATGTGATCTGTGCTCTTCTCTACTTTCTGAGCTATTGGGTGAAGACTAGCTGCCATGTACTGCACACAGTGAGTAGAGGAGAGTCTGCTCTGTAAAGGCAGGATATACATCAGTACTTCTTTATATGAGTAAACCACTTTGGTTGTAATAGACTGGATTTGGAGCTGAACAGAAATTCTAAGTCTTGTTTTATTCTGTTATCTCCTTCACTCTTGTACATTCCTCCCCCTCCCTTCTTTGTAAACTTCTAAGTTTTTTCATGTGATATACAGTCCATGGTCATGTGATGGACACACAGATGCACAGTTTGTTATAGTCACAGCACAGTAATCAGACATCTGCCTGGTAATGAGCTGTGCACCTGTGTGTCCGTCACATGACCATGGACTGTATATTGCATGACCAAGGACTGATTTCTATCCACTGCAAATAAGCAGAATGAATGAATGAATGAAAGCAAGCAAAGATTTAGAAAACACAGAAAGTATATTGGAAATTTGTAGAACTTTTTATTATGCAAACAATAACATTTGCCTCTCAATATTGGTCTGAAAGTGGACAAGCCCTTTAAGTGCAACCATTGACATTTGAGTTGTGAACAAAGATTCTCTGCAGTGGAAGAGCATCTCTCATCTGTGAATATGATATGAAGGAAGTCAGAGACTTAACTACGTCTAACTGTCCTCAATCCTGAAGCAGCCGCCCACCTTGGAAAAATCATTTTAGGACATTTTCAAGTCAGGACCCTCATCTATATACCATATGTAATGGAGAGCAGCTACAGTGTGTCTTGCTCCTGGAGCACTCTGGTTACACATGCACAGTAACAGACTATTGATTTCAATGGTAATTGTATAAATCTTCTTTTCTGTGTCAGTGGTGCTGCAGGGGAATTTAAAGGTGTCTTCCATTTTATTTTTGAACAGATAGAAAAGGTTACTAATAACCAACAGTATATACTCTACTGTACATTCAGTCAGGGATCCAGCAGTGTCTCCATTCAGGTCCCCAGTCTTTACCTTCTGCCGTGTACAAGTGCACCAGCCAGTCATTGTCTGAGTGGTAATGCTCCGATCCATCACACATTGCAGCTCAGCCACTGATTGGCTGACTAGTGTCCTGCAGCAGGAGGGGCCAACACTAAAATGACGTGACTGCTGGAATTGTAATTCATCGACATATTACATGTATTGCACTTGCTTTATGTTCCTTACTTTCTATTAGTGTGTGTCTGCTGTCAAGAAATGATTGTATTAAAGATATGAAATTGCTCACTAATATTCCGGCTCTCACAAATGATATCTTTCAGGACATTCTTGAATCCCCTCAGCTGACTGGTATTACAATCGGATTTATCACATCTCAATGCGTTTATCCCATTGCTATCTATGTCAGACTCATCAGAAAACCTTGATAGGATCAGCCAGATAGAAAATAAATAAGCTGGGGGCGTGTCTAGTGGCTCCACCCCCTGCCTTGTGATTGGATGATCAGCGCGAGGTAGGTTGCAATGATAATGGGGCACTACAATGCACCCCGTGAGTTAGATGGATGACATACCTGAATACCGTCCTGTGTAGTTTGTGTAGGCGCATAGTTATTTTAGCGCAAAGTTTTGCTCAATGCCCAGATGATCAAGATATAACCATTCTGTAAGTAGCCAGCAATGTTTTTCTATAAACAATATGGAAATGCCAGTCCCATAGAACGATAGCTATTCTCTAACAGATGCATCGCAAAAGTAGAGAGACACAAGGACCGTAACCGGACGATGCATCAAAGCGAGGCCTAGCACACTACATATATGTACTAGATCTAGTACTTAAGTTTTTATAGTACTGTATATTATATTTTACAGGTTTTCACTGTAACTAAAGTAAGAGAAACGTGGACAACCGAGATCTACAAACAGTTAGGTGTCCCGAAATCCTTACTAAGGCTTGTCATCTCCAGTGCTGATGTAAGTTCCCATAGGGGAACGTAAGACTTGTACTTAAACTTACACCTGTCCTGGCACTAGCCATCAGGTTGGGGAAAAACATAATGCAACTAATGGTTGTGCCAAACTGCAGTAAATGTGGGACACTAACATAGGCTGAGATCAGAAGTCCCCGCCATGTTCATGGCTCTCTCACTTCTGTGAGTATTACAATACTGAGAAGTTCTGTAGTAGCTGGCGGATACTTCATCAGGTAGAATGGAGGATGAAAGACCCTTGTTCTTGGCAGAGGTGTCCTAGAGAAGTCCCAAAGGTAGGACCCATGCCCATCAGACATAAATAGCAAATCTTATAGATGTCATAGGAATTCCCAGTAATGGGACAAATATAAAAAAGGACACTTCTATTCAGGTAACAATAAAAATAATTTTTATTTTTATAGGATATATATTTTTTAGAATATTCTGCAGCACATTATATATCAGGAGGTACAGACAATATGAGACATTACAGAGTAATACATTAATCATCACCAATTCAGTAGGCGTGAGGGCCCTGCTCACAAGAGCTTACAATCTATGTGGAAGAAGGGAAGACACAAGAGATAAGAGTCCTTGTACAATGGCCAGCCATCTGGATATCAATAATATAGGCTGCATGAGCCTGTTACCAGCCAGTATCTATATGTACAAGAAACAAAGTGCGTTGATATGCAGGGATATTTTTAGGTGAGGGCAACTCGGTCTGAGAAATAATGTAGAAGGGAGGGGATTTATAAGGATGTAGGGGGCTCACTATTGTGCAAGGCGTGCTGAAGTAGGGTCCCAACCTGTAAATAACAGTAAGTAAGAGACTTCACACTTGGAAGGGAAAGCGCTCCATATGTGGACACCCGGCCTTCCATTGCACCCGCTCCTTTGAAGCATATATATTAGAGTCTGATGAAGGTCGAACTGACTGAAACGTCACCTATGTTTACTCCACTTGGAATTGTATTCACTTCATTTGGACTGTACTATATATACTGACTTTATATGCCTATATGTTGAATTAAGTCATCACCACCATTACACTTTCATACAAGTGTGAAGTCTTGGGATTGGGAGGGGTCTCAATGGTCAAACCCTCACCAACCAGGTATTTATCCTATAGATAGAGGATAAATACTATTCATGGCATAACCCTTTATTCCAAACAGGCAACCAATGCCAGTCACTACAAGTGACGCCCCATATCTTCCCCATTAGTGACAATAAACTCCACCAGCTTTATCAGTAGTCACAGCAGCCCACTCGCTGTCCTAGTAGTCAAGTAGACTGGCTAACCTTCCTTGTAGTCATAGAAGTCCAGAAAACATTGGTAAATAAATCTCATACAGCTACAACCTGCTGCCAGTGAGAGGCAGGGAATGGCAGAGAGGAAGGACTTCCCATGGGATTGGAATTACCTAATTATTCTTGTTCCATAATGGTCATAGTGTGGCACATGAGGGGGCATTTTTAACCCCTTCCCACCAATGGCATTTTTTGATTTTCGGTCTTCATTTTTGACTCCCCTCCTTCTAAACCTCATAACTTTTTTATTTCTCTGCTCCCAGAGCCAGAGTCTTAATCATTGCGGGACAAATTTTTCTTCATGATGCCACCATTAATTATTCTGTATAATGTACTGGGAAAGTGGAATTTTTTTATATGGTTTTGTTTATCATTTTAACCCCTTAAAAAAAATCCAAAACTTGAGTTAAAATTTTTTTTTCTAAAAGTTGTCATATTTTGACACCCGTAACTTTTTTATATGTCCGTGTACGGGGATGCATAGGGCGTCTTTTTTTTTTGGGGGGGGGGGGGGCGGGTGTACTTTTTAGTTCTACCATTTTCGGGAAATGCTATTGCTTTGATCACTTTTTATTCAAATTTTTATCAGAATCAAAACAGTGAAAAAACGGCGGTTTGGTACTTTTGACTATTTTTCCTGCTAAGGCGTTTACCATACAGGAAAAATATTTTTATAGATTTGTAGAGCGGGCGATTTCGGATACGGAGATACCTAACATGTAGGTGTTTCACAGGGGGTCTGATCACTAATGCAATGCATTATAATGCTAATGCATTGCAAAATATCGGCACATCTATTTCAGGCTATGTAGCATAGCCTGTAATAGAAGCAATGTAATGACAAGCCAGGGAGCCTTCACAAGGCTCCCGGCTGTCATAGTAACGTGACGTCGGCCCCGGAGCAAACTCCGGGTGCCGGCGATCACCAGAAAAATGGCAGCGCCCACGCGCTGCCGGGAAAATGGCGCCTCAGTCAGCTTTGACTGAGGTGCCGGAAGAGTTAATGCGTAAAGCAGTAGACACCTGGCGGTTATGGTGGCCCCCCGGCTCTCTGACGGTCGCCATAGTTACACACCCGGCATGCGCCGTACTAGTACGGCGGATGTCGGGAAAGGGTTAAAGACTTGGGTCATCTGAGGGGGCATTACTAAACAAAAGAGGCACATCAGACAGCATTAGAGAGTGGAACTCCATGAGTGAGCATTATTAGAGAGTGGAAGAGCATAAGTGGGAATTTTTAATGACTATAAGCAAATGTAATATTGATATTATTCATAAATGAAGGCACATGAGAGGGCACTATTAGTGAGTGTTGGCACACGAATAGGCATTATTACTGAGCAGATTTGTAATTGGGGCATTATTACCTAATGGGATGAGCATTGTTAGTTAGCATGGTGCATCAGAGCATTACTACTGAATGGGGCAACAATTGGGGCAATGTTACTGAGGGGGAATGCAGTGGAGAGTTATTACTAAGTGGGGCACACACTAGGTATCATTACTGAGTCCAGATGGAATTGGGGCAATGTGGAGACATTGATAGGATACATAAAAGGCGGCATTAATACTGAGTACTGAAATAAATGTAGGCATTATTGGGACATTAAAAAGACATTAGTACAGTATTAACAGGAGCTAAGGAGTTCTATCATTGTATGGGGGAACTAGAAATGGCATTAATGTGTTCTATCTGTAGGGAACACTATACTGTTTGGGACAGCTAAAAATGTTAGAAGTGACACGTAATGTACAGGATTTATAGGGGACACTAAAACTAGGGTACTGTCAATGTGTGTTGTTCCAAAGATAGCATTATCACCTTCTGGGGCACTATGGATGGGAGGTTTATGTAAAAACTAAAATCTTTTGTCCTCCTTGCATCACAATATGTATTATTTCTGTTGTGCCTAATATAGCACCATAGCTGGATCTGTGATAAGCTCGAGAAAATACAATTACCAGTAGGTACAAAAAAGTTGTGACTATAAAGAAACAAAGATATTTAGATGTTTCTAATTATTGACAGTGCATGAATGGATCTGCTGACTTTTCCATTCCTGCAGTGCTTGCTTAAAAAAAAAAAATCCGACCTCCACCTTACCCCTTAATAGTCGGCCATCACACACCTTTTTCCCCATACCTATGACAGCACTGTCATGAGTGTGAGGAAATTCAACTACTGGTAATGGTAAAATGGGCATAGGCATGTGCTAAGATGTTACTTTTAAAAAAAAAAAAAAATCTGGCCTCCTCCTTACCCCTTAATAGCCAGCCATCACACACCTTGTTATTTCCTCTTTGCCCAAGACAGCACCATGAGCTGGAGCTGTCATGAGCTTGAGGAAATCCTATTACCAGTAGGCATGAAAAAATTGGCACATGCCTATGACTATAGTAAGCGCAGATGTATTTACGCTGATACTTACCGCCAGCCCACGATTTTATCTGCTGGCTTCTCCATCTTTGGTGTTCTTCTTTGCGGATCCCACGGAGTCTCCATGGTCTTCATTCTTCCAGTACTTCCTGGGTATTGATTGAAGAGATGTCCAATCTTCTGTTCTTCAAGGTGGTCTTCCAGAGGCTCAGAAGTTCGGCTTACTCAGATGACTGTAGAGCTGGTGTTCTGTCAAGGGATTCCATGTTGAGAAAAGAAAATCCCTTGAACACGGCCTGGTCCTTTGATGATAAAGGTGTTCTTCTGGCTTGTCCTTCTTCCAGTTTCATCAGATTCTTCGGTCTTGGATGATGCTGAAGTTTCGGTGGCTATAAAAGAGAAAGAAATATAATAGGAATATTAGTATTATAACATTTTATCACAGTCCCCATTTAAAACTCATTGTTCTGGATGAATACTACTAAAATAATAGATAGAAACTTGATAATATTAAAAATTACTGAAATAATGTTTTCTTCTAAGAATGCCATATGATAATAACAGCAGTCCTTTTTTAGATACCGTATTTTCCGGACTATAAGGCGCACATAAAAACCTACAATTTCCTCAGAAATCGTAAGTGCGGCTTATAGTCCGGTGCGCCTTATATATGGATGGAAGCGGCGGCAAAGTCTGCGTGCCGCTTCCATACATACATAAAAGGCACCGTAAGGGTGCATTCACACTACGGAACGCCGGCGTGTATCACAGACGTACACGCCGGCGTTACAGCAGGGCTGCCGGACACTTCCTATTCATTTCTATGGGAGCCGGCATGCGAGCGCTCCCCATAGAAATGAATGAACAGACACTTCCCATTCATTTCTATGGGAGCCGGCATGCGAGCGCTCCCTATAGAAATGAATGGAAAAAAGCAGTCCATTCATTTCTATGGGGAGCGCTCGCATGCCGGCTCCCATAGAAATGAATGGGAGGTGTCCGGCAGCCCTGCTGTCACGCCGGCCTGATACAGAACGTGAAACTTACCGAGCGGTGCAGGGCGGGCATTCAGGCTTCCTCTTCCTACGATGTTCCGTTCTTCTCCTCCGGCGCTCGCTGATAATGGCCTGGGCGCATGCGCAATATCATAATGCTTCTACTACGGCTACTGCGCATGCGCCCAGGCCATTATCAGTTCGCGGCGCCGGAGGAGGAGGACGGAACATCGGAGGAAGAGGAGGCCTGAATGCCCGCCCACCCTGCACTGCTCGGTAAGTTTCACATTCTGTTTCAGGCTTTTATTTTAAAACGGGGGGGGGGGTAGTTTAATCTAACTTTTACGATTGGGCTCTATCAGCATTATTTTGCTGATAGAGCCCCTCCTCGCCTGCCGAGCGCTTCCAATAGAAGCGGCTGGCACGCGGGGGGTTAAGTGGCCGCTGGCAAAGTCTGCCTGCCGCCGCTTTCAATAACATATAATGCGCACCGGACTGCGGCTTATAGTCCGGTGTGCCTTATATATGAACCGAGACGGACTATAAGGCGCTCATGGGCAATGCGGCTTATAGTCCAGTGCGCCTTATAGTCCGTAAAATACGGTATATACTTACTACAGGAACATATGGTGGAGTCACTTTCAGGGTTTCCACGGCAATCCAGTCGATGTGCTGAAAAAATCGATGATCTCTGATGTTTCCGGTGACGCCCAATCTCTTGGCTGGATCTCTCTGAAGAAGCTAAAATGATAAAGCAAAACCCATCAATATAATCTATAGAGACGATTAAACACATCACTATTTTATTGAGAAGCCCGTCAATCCGCTGTCATAGAGTTCACTATTATACCATTGTACAATACATAGTACTTATACCTTGTAACTACTGACCTGTCTTATGATATCATCAAAGCCCGAATATAAATCCTCGAGTGTCGAATCTTCTGGTCGTTCACTGATGTCCATATCTTCTAGGATGGCACCAAAGGAGTACCAGTCCACTGCGGCAGTGTATTCCTCTTCAGCTAAAATCTATCATGGAGAAGAGAATTCTTATTAAGTTCCTAAAATTGTTGCACAACGTTCATATCACCATAATATTCAGGGTTTGTTAAGTTTAAGAGAATGTCAACATTTACACACCCTTTTGACATGTAATGGGTGAGGGTCTCTACCTTGAGACCTGCACAGAAAGGGTCCATAGTGCTCTTATGGGCACTGTGCTGTGTTTTGTGTGTCTTGCGCTTTGGATTGGAATGATTTTTAGAAGGTCCCATTCACTGTAGATCAGGGGTGCTCACACTTTTTCAGTGTGTGAGCTACTTTTTTACTGACAAGGCAAAAGATCTACTAGGGCGGGTCTGTGGGCGGGGGCGGGGTGGGCGGGTCCGGGCGGATCGCGAGAGCAAGACAGCGGCGTTCTGTGGCTGCCCAGGGATCCCCAGTGTTTGCTTCTTCACAGCGCAGGCTGAGAGTCATCTACAGACACTGGCAGGCGGGGCTGCCGCAGCCCCAGCCTGCCAGTGTCCGGAGATGATTCTCAGCCTGCACTGTGAAGAAGCAGACACCGGGGATCCCTGCATCCCGCGATCGACCCATACGTCCTTTGCGATCTACCAGTAGATCACGATCGACATATTGGGCACCCCTGCTGTAGATGAACTGTAAGGTGCATATGTAGGATTGTGTGTATAGTCCAAGATAACTAATGAGGTTACTACGAGTAAAACCTAGGAAAAATCCATTCTTCTCACCTCCGGAGCCATGTAACCTGGTGTTCCAGCATATCCAGTGGCTGTTCGGTCTTCAAGCTGGTTGTCGATTGAGAGGCCGAAGTCGGTGATCTTGAGGTGCCCGGATGCAGTCATCAAGATGTTCTCGGGCTTGAGGTCCCTGGTAAATAGAGAAAGAAATGATTATTGTTTGGAAAGATAATGTTACCATTAGTTATTACTAATACATGGCTGATTGTAAGGTGAGCACTCCTAAATGTAGTTACCGGTGGATGACGCCCTTTGAGTGGATGAATTGAAGTCCACAGACGAGTTCAGCCGCGTAGAATCTGGCAAAAAAACAATGAATGTGTGTTATATCTTGAGGAGAGCACAACAAATCCTCACCAGAACCCCTAAGACACATAAACCTTCAAGGATGTGACAATATCTTATATCTTACCTTTATAGCTATGATCAGATATGGAAATGACATAAAACTTTACCTTGCACTGTAAATATCAACCTGCCCTATCATCAATAGGAAGGTGTTGAAGTCGCCGCCGCTCACGTACTCCATCCCGAGGAACAGTTGACGCTGTTACACAGAACGTATAGATATATTTATTTACATGGCCATTATTATTATTATATCTATACATTTACTACAGAATAGCTCAGTATAGCTATAGGATAAATGATATATGCCGTATTCTGTGGTCATCTCATAGTATGTATTATACAGTACTGGGCCCTATTAGCTATAGAATATCATTATTCACCCCTCAGATGCCGAAGACATTATATTTGAAAAGAATCAGTGTGTTTTCTATCAATCAACTCAGAATGAGAAAAAGATGTTCTGCAGCAGCTGGGGTTTAAAAGTCCATATAATGTAAAATAAAAGCCTTACAATGTCAGTTCTATTACTAGACAGTTTGATGAAAAATGATGAAATGTTAGAGATGTTAGAGGATAAAACCCATGGACAGTGGGGTCTATATGGCGGGGTAATACGTGCTGCTATACATATAGGATAATTGATAATTAAGAAGTCAATCTTATACCTTGGTCTGGAACGCAAAAGTGCCATGTACAAGGAAAGGGCTCCCGGACGCTGTCTGTAGAATTCGTCGCTCCACCGTCGGATCTTCTTCATTTTCAGCAAGGAGTGCTCTTTTCTCGATGATCTTCACAGCAAAATGTTTGCGGGTAGATGGATCTTCCGCCAGCAGGACCGTTCCAAAACTTCCCCGGCCGAGCTCATGATGGAATAATAGTCGTCTTTTGATGTCATAGACGGTGCTACTGGCAGCGGGTGGCCTGACATTGCTGTCTCCTAGGAGGGGAGTAAAAACAAAAATTTCAATATATTCAACTTTACTGGGCATTGTTCACACTGACATTGATTGCTTTCTTTAAGTGAAGCTCTGGTGTGGGATTTCAGCAATTCTATAACATTAGTGTTATCATATTCAAGTACAAAGTGAGTTATAACTTCATCTGAAATGTATCAAATTGCTTATCATTTGCATGTAACACCATTAATCTCTATAGTGTTTGCATTCACTTTACCAGCAAAGACTATGAAGTGCAACAACAGAACCATGACAGTTCCTAAAAGAAACTGCAAGATCAGCGCCGCACCTCCCATGAGGCGACCTGAAGCGAGCGCTTCAGGCGGCGCTATGCCAGGGCCTCAGGGAGGGCGGCATTTTTGGTTACCTAAGCCAGTCCAGGACAAGCTGTCCTGGACTGGCTTAGCACCGAGTGGTGGTTTGGGGAGGCCACTGGAGCAGCGCTGCTCCAGCAGCCTCCTCTCACGCTCAGGAAGAGATCAGGTCGTCTTCGTGCCTGCTCTCTGCCGGCGAACGGCGCTAAGCCCCTTCCCCTGTACTTCGTCATGTCCCCTCCGCCCCGCCACACCCCCTCCGCCCCGCCCCCTCCTCCCGGCTGGGGGGGGAGGGGCAGCTTTCTGTAGTTCGCCTCGGGCGGCGAAAGGGGCAGGTTCACCCCTGCGCAAGATAGTAAACTTACAGTAGTGTAGGAAATCCTACAAGGAATCCTATTGTTTTCTAACATAGATCCACAGCAGTTTCCTGCAGCCATCACTAGGGGGAGCTCAATGTAAAGATGGTTTTACAGCTTCTGTTGAGTTTAGTGGAAGCTCCATTACTTCCTATGTACTGAGCTCCCCCTAGTGGTGGCTGCAGGAAGATATTTTTATCATGCACTGTTGAAAAGCAAGTTACAGATTTAGAGTTGTATGGTAGAAATCTATCAGTGTATTGACGCCAATTTCGGTGTAGATGTTCAGAATGACCCCCATATTAATAAAACACCAAACTAGAAGTAGGTTATTGTAAGCGATGTGAATATGATTTTTTATTAATTACAAAAATTCCTCCATTTAACAAAACAAGGGTCTCTATGTGTTTAGGAACAACCATCTGTTATTATACTAGAAAAGAATGTGATGGGAATCCTCCAATCTGATTACATATTTATTCATATTTACATTACATGTGCTCTGGATTTTGAACATGGGATATATTGTATAAGAGGCAGACACTCCTATGGTTGAGACACTGACTTCACTGATTTCAATGGGAAGTTTTGTTCTTTTTTATAGTAGTTTTCTTTTTTATATAATGTATTAGTAAGTAAACATATATGGCAGTAAATTATATGCTGAAAAAATATTGATCTGGATTTTGTATATACATACAATGTACTGGCATATTGAAATATATCTCTATATACAGTACAGTATACATGTAAAGAAAAATCCTACTTATGACAGATGTGCGGTTAGTGGCTCTGTCATCATAGTGCCCATCTATTATACAACATACACTGTCTTCATACTCCAGAACACGCTTAACCCCTTAACGACCGGTCCATAGTAAAATTACGTCGACACTGACAGGTCCTTCCTGACTGCCCTATAGTAAAATTACGTCGGACAGTCAGGGAAGGATTCCCTGTCAGTGCCGATGTAATTGTATCGGATCTTAGCTGTATCTGACAGCTAAGACTCACTCCCTACCCCCCCCCCCCATCGGAGGGGGCTCCGACGGTTTCTTTTTAACCCATTCAGTTCCGTGATCAAACATGATCATGGAACTCAAGCAGTTCCGCAATGTTGCCGGTCTGATTGGCACCCCACACGGAGAGATCGGTGGGTGCCGATGTTTCTAATATGCAGCCTGGGGTCTGGCCAATGACCCCAGGCTGCTACAGACCCCCAATTCCTGGTTGATCCTGCTGGGTAATGAGGAAGTCAGCCACAGACAGCCTCTGCACGCCTTCCTCTACACGCTCCAAGACACTGAATGCTGTGTCCTGCAGCGTCTAATACAGAATTAGTGACGCTTTTATCAAAGCATCACTAATTCAAGTTTCCTAAAGGGACACAAGAAAAAGTTTAAAAAAGTGAAAAATAAATAAATTGCCTGATAAAAATGAATAAAGTTATAAAGTCCCAAAAATTCCCTTTTTTCTATAGAAAATGAATTATATAAAAAAAAAGCCTAAACATTAATAAAAAACAACGCATATTTAATATCGCCGCATCCGTAACAATCTGTATAATAAAACTGAAACAATATTTAATGTACACGGTGAACATCGGAAAAACAAAACTGACAAAACCCGCCGGAAGTAGTGATTTTTCGCCATCTCACCTTACAAAATATGCTATAAAAAGTGATCAAAAAGTCATATGTACCCACCAACAGTACCAATCAAAAGCACAGGTTGTTCCGCAAAAATAAGCCCTGAACCATCACTGTCAACCGAAAAATAAAAATGTTACGCCTCTCAGAAGATGGCGATGCAAAAATCATTGACTTATGTCCCCAAATGTGTTTTTCTTCTACAGAATTAGTATCGCATAAAAAAATAATATAAATGAGATATCGCCGTAACCGTACCGACCCGCAGAATAAAGGACACATGTTACTTATACTGTACGGTGCATGGCGAAAAATTTAAAAGGTAAAACACAATGCCAGAATAATTATTTTTTAAAATCCAGCAAAAAAGGGTTATTAAAATGTATTCAATAAGATGTAGCCACCCAAAAGTGGTGTCATTACAAAATACATCACATCCCGCTAACAACAAGCCCTTATATGGCCACGTCACCAGAAAAATAAAGAAAATATAGCATCTAGCAATGTGAAGACAAAAAAACCCCCCAAATTGCCAAATCATTAGAACACAGCTGACTGCGGCAAGAAGGGAATGTATAAGCTATGGGAGCGAATATCAGGGGACACCCCAGATTTACAGCTTATGAGCGAAAAGACACCAGAAGTGACCCCCAGAGTGACTCCCCCAATCATAGGAGCTACTGGAACATAGTAGGGAATTTGGTGTCTGCACACAGCTTATATATTCCCTCTTCGCCATCCGCTGTGCAGTCACGTCTGGGATACTAATACTCACTAAACCCCCTGATAAATTCTTTGAGGGGTGCAGTTTTCAAAATGGGGTCACTCCTTTGGGGAATCTACTTTTCTAGTACCTTACGAGCTCTACAAACATGACATGGCGTTCAGATACCAAACATCTGAATCTGCACTCCAAAAGCGGCATTGCGCTTCTTCCCTTCTGCCCCCTGCTGTGTGCCCAAACTGCAGTTTATGCCACATGTATGACACATGTATGACACTGGTATACCCGGGATAACGGACGTAATGTCATATGTGGTATAAAATGATATTAGGGCACAGCCGGACACAGAAAGGAAGAAGGGTTATTCGGCTTTTGGAGAGCCCTAGAGTGGACAGTAAACTGGAATTCCCCAATAAGTGGCCCCATTTTGTAGAGGCAATTTTAGGGTCTCTTTAACGTTTAAATGTTAAATGTTTTTTATTATTGTTACCTTTCAGGCTATATTTGTTGTTCTGTATCTTCCTGTTCACATTGGTTGAATATTTTATTGGCGAAATATTTTATTGGCTATATATTTTATTAGCCTGATTCTAGCCCCCATTTTCAGTGGTTGGGATTAGCAACAACGTTGGATTGTGTTAAATAATGTCTCCAATGAACATTTGTGTCACTACTGCTAACATTTTGTGACCTGCCAGCCCACACAATTTTTATAGTTATATTCACAATTCATATATATATTTTTTATTTTGTATTTATTGTATTTATTGGGTCATTTGTCTTTTATTAGGATACATTGTGTTTCTGTTACACTTGAAAAAGGGGAATCCCCGAAACGCTGTGCGTAGCGTCGTGTTTTTATGAAAAGCAGAATAAAGTGCGTGTGTTGTTTATCCCAAGAGAGTAGCGCAGCTTTCTTCGCATCCACCGGTCATTCGTCTGAATCTTTTGTCCCCCAAGGGGTCTCTGGATGAAACTGCTGCTGCTGTGAATCTCCCTTGTACCTGTATACACGTTCAATTTGTGTGTATTTCCTGTGGTTGCTCGGTATTACTTTTTTCAACAAATGAGACATGGCACCTCAAAACTATTCCAGCAACATCTGCCCACCAAAATCCAAATAGCG
The DNA here is from genome assembly GCF_031893055.1 of Leptodactylus fuscus. NCBI lineage: Eukaryota > Metazoa > Chordata > Amphibia > Anura > Leptodactylidae > Leptodactylus > Leptodactylus fuscus. Next base: position 190,849,265 of record NC_134267.1, read on the forward strand.
CTCTTTCCATTCTGAGCCCCACCATGTACCCATACAGCAGATTATGGCCACATATGGGGTATTGCAGTGCTCAGGAGCAATTGTGTAACAAACTGTGGGGGGCTTTTTCTCCTTTAACCCCTTGTGAAAATGAAAACTTTGGGAATAATGGGACATTTTAGTAAATTTTAACCTACACATCCCAAGTTTAGTAAAATCTGTGAAAAGGCTATAGGGTCAAAATACTCACTATACCCCTCAATGAATACCTTAAGGGGTGTAGTTGATAAAATGGTGTCATTTATTGGGGTTTTACCGAAGTGATTTTGAGATTGTTTTCTCGTAACACATTGTACTTCATGTGAGTAGTAAATTTTGGTTGATATGTTTTGTGTTTAATTATGAAAAAATAGGAAATTTGGTGGAAATTTTGAAAAATATGCATTTTATAAAGTTTGAAATGATGTGCATTACATACAGATAGTCAGACCGCCAAAATTATATCATAAATCTCATGTCCCAGATCTCTGCTTTATGTCGGCATCAAACTTTAGTCACCCTTTTATTTTTTACGGACATTATAAGGTTTACAAGTGAAACAACAATATTCAAAATTTTCAAGTAATTTCCAAAACCCATTTTTTAAGGGACTAATCCAGTTATGAAGGGGTTTTGAAAGACCCTTTTATTAAACCCCCCCCATAAATCACTCCATTTTCAAAACTGCACCCCTTAAATAAGCCAAAACAACATATACCTAGTATTTTAACCCTATAAATGCTTAACAGGAATTAAGACAAAATGGAGGTGAAATTTACACATTTGATTTTATTTTACTAATATTTTCATTTAGCCCTAGAATTTGCACATTCACAAGGGGTTAAAGGAGAAAACGCATCCCACAATTTGTTATGCAAGTTCTCCCGACTACCACAGCTCCCCACTTGTGGGTGTAAACTAATATATGGGCGCACAGTGAGACGCAGAAGGGAAGGCGCGCCAAGGAGCTTTTAGAGGGCAGATCTGGCTGCGATCAGTTTCAGGAACCATGTCGCATTTACAAAGCCCTAGAGGTGTCAAAACAGTGGAAACCTCTAGAAAATGACCCCATTTTGAAAACCGCACCCCTCAAAGAATTTATCAAGTGATGTAGTAGCATTAGTAACGCCGAAGTGAATATGTAAGCTGTGCGGAGTAAATTGGGTACACCAAATCCCATTCTATTTTCCCACTAGCTCCTATGACACGGATGGGGAAGAGGGGCATTCTGGGGGATCAACGCTGGTGTATTATCTCTCATAAGCTCTAAATATGGGGGGTCCCCTGAAAATGCTCACACAGATTATACATTTCCTTCTAGTCGCAGCCACTTACGTTCTAATGATTTGGCGACTTTTGGGGTTTTTGTCTTCACATTGTACAAGCTAGATTTTTATTTTCTGGCAATGTGGCCATATGAGGGCTTGGTGTTTGCGGTATTAGATGTACTTTTCAATGTCACCATTTTGGGGCCTGTAACTTACTGACTACATTTTATTAACTCTTTCTGGGTGGGATGTAAAAGGAAACATCAATTCTGGCATTGCTTTTTAGCATTTTTTTTTCCCGTGCAGCGTACAGCATAAGTAACGTGTTACCTTTATTCTGCGGGTCGGTACGGTTACGGCGATACCTCATTTATATAATTTTTTAATGCGTTGCTATTTGTGCAGAATAAGATTCAATTTAGGGAAAAAATCAATTATTTTTGCATCACCATCTTCTGAAAGGCATAACATTTTTATTTTTCGGTAGACAAGAGCTGGTTGAGGGCTTATTTTTTGCAGGATGACCTCTGCTTTTTATTGGTACCATTTTGGTTTTCATCTGACCATTTGATTACTTTTTATTGAACATTTTGTAAGGGAAAGGTAGTGAATAATTATTATTTTCTACTTTTTTTTTTTATAACGTTCACCGTTCGGGTTAAACAATGTTTTAATTTTATTGTTCAGGTAATTACGGACGCAGGGATACCAAATATGTAATTTTTTTTCTATTTTCTTTATTTTACATAATAAAACATTTTATATGGGGAAAATGGGATTTTTGGGGCTTTATTTATTTCTAATTTATTTTAAACTTATTTAAACTTTTTTATTATTACTTTTTTATAACTTTTTTTTCTGTCCCCATGGGGGATTGAAGTAGTGATCTGCTGATCACTGCTTCACTAGATATACGCTGCAATACACATGTTACACGTGTATTGCAGAGCACAGGAAGCTGTCAGCCTGTGTAGACGCACAGGCTGACAGCTTCCTTTTTAGGCAGGATCAACCAGATACGTGGAGGGGACAGCATGGGGAAGACCCGGGGTCACTGATCAGACCCTGGGCTGCCCACTACCGTCGTGGGGGGTGCCGATCGGCATCATACTATACTGAAACCCTTGAGATGCCGGCAGTCATGTTTGACCGCCGGCATCTTAGGGGTTAACACCCGCGATCGGACCCGGTTCCGATAGCAGGTGTTACAGGGCATTGTCGGCCGTAACATACGTGCACCATGCAGCCGCCGTAGTACTACGGCGGTTTGCGGGAAGTTGTTCCCGGCAGCGCCGTACTATTACGGCGGATGTCGGGAAGGGGTTAATGGGAGGTTTTGTCATTATTCCACCTATTCCTGTCTGCAAACATAGCTTGGTACAGGAAAAAGTCACATACTCAAAATTTTCAAATTTGCTTATAAACTTATAAATTGTCTAAATTACTAAAATAATTCTAAATATACTAAAATTATTTCAAATATGCTTGAAACAAAAAAGGAACATTTGGAAGTATATAACTACTAACTTTTTTGCCCTGTATTATTGTGTATATGTGAGATATTGCAGCTTAAAATGGAAAAAATTTAAAAAATTTTTAAATTTTCAGCATTTGCGAGTTTTTTAAAATAAATTTACACAAGTTATATCAGTCTAATTTTACCTTCTCAGTAAAATACATGTCATGAAAAAACAATATCAGAATCGCTGGAATGCACTATACTGTTACAGAATTATTCACTGATAAAGTCACACATGGCAAATGTCTAAAATTTGGCTTGGTCATTAAGGTCCAAAACAGGCCGGTCACTTAGGGGTTAACTCCAAAATATGTAAAGCTTTAAATTCATAAAGTATATTTATTAAATAAACTATTCAGAACTTACTAACATTTTAGGGTCCATTCACATGGAGGAAGTTGGCGCTGATTCTATCACGGAATCCGCATCGGAATCAGCGCTAAAAAAATCCCCTCCCATTGACTTCAACGGGTTCCATTTTCCGCACGGAACCCATTAAAATCAATGGGAGGCTTTTTTTTTCAGTGATGATTCTGACGCGGATTCCGTGATAGAATCAGCGCCAACTTCCACTGTGTGAATGGACCCTTACAGTAGGAAAGTAAATGACATTAAATTTATTTTAGGGAACGTTCACACTTGTGTCGTTTCAGCTATTCTTCTAGTTGGTCATAAGGCCAGAAGAACAGATTAAAAATAGTCCAGCTGATGATGGACAACAACAAATCTCTATAGACCCCATGGATGATAATGGAGTCCATTGGGTATCCTTTTCCCTCTGACATTGCCAGACTGCACAAAGTTTTGTCCACAATTTCGGACAGATCCTGTGCCGGACAGACTCCTGTGCAGATGTGAATGTATCCTTAGTAGTCATAATGAAGAAAAAGAGAAGTAACCATAGATATGCATATCACTGACCTTCATCATTGCGGCAAAAAAAGCCATGAGAACTGGTCAATAAATACTCAAATTCACAATGCCGACAGGTGAAGTGCGCTGGCCTCAATCTGGGCCACAAAACCACGTAATGAAGAAAATAACTGAATATATTAATGAGGAAGGGGCTCTCTTAACATCCACCACGTCAGGTGACTATTGAATAGGAATAGGGTGGAGGGATCATCTTATTTCACATTTATCAATGATAATAGGTGACACCCTAGTAATACCCTGGATAACATGGAAGTGTATTTGTAATATTGTAAAACTGGATATGACATTTATAAATTTTTAAAACTTCCAAAACTAAAACAAATCCTTCCAACAGGTATCAGAATAAGGAGTAGGCCTGGTGTATACATTTTATAACTTCATAAACTTTAAAGTGGTTATTCAGTTGGCCTAGGCGAGAAGAGGTTTAAAATTACAATTAGATCTGTGAAGGTCTGACACCTGGGACCCCAGCAGATCAGCTGTACCAGCGCGCTTCACTGTAGTGATTACAGGTTAGGAACCATGCTGCCTAACACGCTTTACAGAGTATACTGAATTGCTGTACCATAGGCTTCAATGGGGTTACACTTTGTACGGTGAGTGAGCAGCACAGCTTGTGGAATGTGAGTATTACTGGGACCCGCACTGCCTGGGTATGGTTATAGTGATAGGGATCTGTGGGGGCCTTTAAAAAGGCTATTCAGTGACCGCTAATCAAATTTTAAACCCCCTGCCCGTTTTAAAATAAAACTATAAAAACATATATGTAAATGATACCTGATCGTGCACGCTGGGCGGTCATGCACGATCCGACGTCATCTTCGGTTCCTCCATCCTCTTCTTTCTTCTTCCAGCGACGTCCTCCTGTCCTGGCTCTTCTCCGCCTTCATCTTCTTTTCTTTCGGATATGAAGACGTTCGCGAGTGTTCTGTGCATGCTCGCGTAGTTCTAAGGATACTTAGAACTACAACAAAAATGGAGGCGGCGCGTGCACAGTAGCGCTCCGGAGGGAGCGCTACTGTGCACGTGCGGGATTTGAACACAACCCACCGGAAAAAGAGAAGATGAAGGTGGAGAAGCTCCAGGACAGGAGGACGTTGCTGGAAGAAGAAAGAAGAGGAAGGAGGGACCGAAGATGACATCGCATCATGCACGACCGCCCAGCGTGCACGTTCAGGTATCATTTACATATATGTTTTTATAGTTTTATTTGAAAGCGGGGGGGGGGGGTTAAAATTAGATTAGCGGTCCCTGAATAGCCTTTTTAAAGGCTATTCACTAGGGTTGAGCGATCGTGTTCAGAAAAGATCGGATTCCGATCGGCGATCGAGAAAATTTCACGATCGCCATCGCAATTCTGAACACGATCTTTTTATGCGGAATCGAGATCGGTGATTTTTCCCACAATGCATTGCTTAGCCTTCATGCTGAGTATACGATGTATATTCAGTGTGAAGGCTCTGCTGCAGTTCCATAGGAATGAGTGGAAGCAGCCGACACACAGCCTTAACCCCCTGCACGCCGGCTGCCTCCATTCATTCGAATGGAAGGCTAAACTAAATCTCTAGCAGCTACATACCTCTAGAGATGGCCTCGCTGTCCCGCCTCCCAGGTTAGTGGTTAAAGCGCTAGGTAGGCGGGGCTTGTGGCTTAGAGTGTGGGCGGGTACAGGGCGGGGAGACGTGACGTCTCCCCTCCAAGTACCCGCTCACACTCTCCTAACCCGCCCACACTCTCCTAACCTGGCAGGGAGGGGGCAGCGAAGGAAGAAAAGCAGCGTGGAGTGGCAGCGAGAGGAAGAATGAAGGCACGGGGCACAGGACCAGCCATCTCTGGAGGTAAGTGGACACCAGGGGGTAGGATTGCTTTTAAAATCCGATCTCCGATTAATAAAAAAATCCCATTGATTTGCATTGGGATCGGAATTGGGATCGAGATCGGGTTCGAATGAAAAATGATCGGAAATCGGATTTTAAAATCCTGAAAAGTCAAGATCAGCTCAACCCTACTATTCACGCATATGTGGGGCTCCTACAGCATAATTTTGCTGATAGAGCCTCTTTAAACCAGAGGTACGCAGAATGAAAACACAAGTTTAGAAAAAAAAAAACAACTTTATTAATACTTTTAAAATACCACAAGACAAGATAATACAGTAAAAAAGCTGAAGTGCCGGACAGGTGGAATCCACCAAAAGTGGCCTGATAATAATAGTATATCTACGATGGTCTGTAATAGTAATGCTATGGGATGCACATAGACAAGCATGAAGGATATAATCTACATCATAATAAGACAATAAATATATTCAGGATACATAGTGTTATTATGTAATGAGAATACAAATCACCTATCACAGGAAAGAGTAGATAGAAATATCCCAAAGGAACTCAGTTATATGTTATAGGATTAAATAATGCCCCAACAACATTCACTAAAGTGCTGCTCCTAGTAGTATAGGGCCAGAGATCAGCGTATCATGGACAGGCTTCTAGCTAACAGCTTAGTATAAGTATGTATACCCATGTTAGAGAGGTGAGACACAGGCCCAGGTGCACACCCCAACGCACGTTTCGGGAACCTTCTTTTTTGTGTGTTTTTTATACCCAGGTTATTAGTTATTAAAAATATAAGATACGATAAGATAATCCTTTAATAGTCCCACCATAGTTCTATTAGCAGCTAAAAAACATTACTTGGCTCAATGTGAACCCTCTCTTGAAAAATAGGCAAAGGACACCCTGGAAAACTTGACAAAAATGAAACCTTTTAAAGATGCAGCAAACTATCCAGGCATATAGATTATGGGATTGCAGGGTTACATGGTTACTACAGAAGTTGATTTTTCTTTTTCTTTTTGCCTTTTGCACAATATGTATAATATAAGAAAACTAGAAGAAAAGACAGTGAGTCTACAGTGTGTGCTGGACATTTACTTTATCCATGATCCTAACATAGGACAACAGCAGACAAGCACGTGCTATTACATCATTGGTTTGCCCATTGCATATGATACAGTCTAAATGTTGTGGGTAACAGAGAAGCAATAGACATGAAATATTAGGACATTATGTGTAAAGTTTGTAGTGCCAGTCACATATATGTTATCTACCTGAGCCTCGCGGGTCCTCAGGCCGGTCTTCTTTCTTCTGGACCTCTTCTTTCTTCAGATCCATGGCTTTTGGTCCTGATGTCATCCTTCGCCTTTTCTTCTCCAGGCTTGTTGATGCATCTTGGTCCGCAGATGATAAGAAGATGGCTCCTCTCTTCTTTGGACTCTTCGTCTCTTCCACTTCTTTCTTCTCCCCGACCGATGGCTTGGTCCTCTTGACGCAAGGTTCCCGCTCATCATCGTCCGATGAGTCAATGCAGGATCTTCGTCTCTTCACTCTCTCACTCTTCACTATGGCCTCCTCTTCGTTTGGATCCATAGTATCGCAGATCAGTAGAAATCTCCAACGTCGCTCGTCTCTTCTAACTTCGCTTCTGTCTCTTCCAACTGTCACTTCTGTCACTCACCTGGCCGCACGGCATATGGCCATGTGACCAGCAGCTGACCATTCATATTGTAAAGAGAAATATTCTATAGCTGAGATTTACTGCTCAGGTAACTAAACTCCTGCGCAATGTTACAAGGGGGCACTTTTACTAATGGCGGTAGAACTGCGCAAAGTGGCCGCCTCTGTCTGTTACTGCAGAACATCTTGTTTTAAATTCTGATTTTATTGAATATTTTTATAAATTTTACAATAGGTTCAAAATTGAGAACAGAATAGGAAATATCATGCATCAATACCAAATGAAACATAGTACATTGAAACTCCAGTAGAACAAACATAATAAAGATACAGTACAGCAATCAGATACAGAGGCAATTAGGAAGACTTGCAAAAGTTGTAGATGGTGAAGTATTGTAAGGGATGGGGGGAGGGGGGGAGGGAATTATTGGATGTCGACTTAATACTAAATTGTAGGAATGGATTCGGGAGGGAGACAAAGGGTAAAACAGTCAGAATAAAGGGTTAGAGGGAAGATAACCAATCGTCTAATAATCTCATGATAATGTTGGAAATGCATCCCACCAGGGTGACCAGACTTTCAGATATGAATCTCGAGTACGTTGTTGCCAGCTGACCAGCTCTTCGTACCTGGCTATTTGATGGACCTTCTCACGCCATAACTGAAGCGTTGGAGGTGACGGTTGGAGCCAAAAAAGGGGGATCAGTGAGTTTGCAGCGGCAATTAGATGGGTTGTCAAATTCACCTTGGAAGGAGATCTTATGGGCGTAATTCAACAAGATAAAAGATTTCCATCTACTGTAACACTATTTATATATCTATTAAACTTGGATGATCTGCTAGGACCCCTCACTCTTATTTACTTCTTAATAATTGGGTTTAATCTCGCTTATCACTTTCAATAATACAACGTATTGAAATATGATTATATCAACCAGAGCTCGGCAATGACAAATTGGGAAATTTATTACATACTGATATAAGCAACCAGTCATATATAAACTAATGTAATCCCAAAATACTATAAGGGCCTCCTGCACTCCCCCCCATTTTATAAACCCCAAATCATCTTAAATACACTGAGTTATGCCCTAAACAATTGTTCACATTTACAATTACATTACAGTTTTATGGAATTTGTACCTTAAAAAGACAGTTGTTTTCTAATCTATAGCATTGACTGATGTTACAGGAGACAAATATGTTTGTAGTCTATCATGTTCTTCCTGGCTTCTAGTAGCTCCATCTGATAACTGGATGGTTTCCTTGAGCATTCTCCTTAGGTCCTGGATCCTCTATCCTCACCAGCCACATACCACCTCAGGAGGCTACACCGTGCCCTGTTTGGAGTTGTCTTTGTGGTCTATGCCAAGTTGAACAAAAATGGTTTTATTGCTTTTCTGTCTTGTTGGTCCATTAGGCCTTAGCTCGTATCTGCCTCCAGTTTCAGCCCATTACACATCTGTATTGTCCTCTGCTCTACATGTCAAACCATCCATCAGCTTTTATGAATACTTGGGCCGTCCTCCCTGTTTGGGACACAATATTAATCAATGGTAACATCCTATGGTCCTTATTGTCACAAGTTACTTATTAAAATTTGAAACCCCAATAAAATAGAAAACATATATACACTATGATATATCCACAGAGTTTAATGGTTAAAATTTAAAGGTCTTTTCCAGGATTTTGATATTGATGTCCTGTCCTGTACATAGTCTCACTGCCCTGACAGTAAAGAACCCTCTTTTATGTTGGTGTAGAAACCCTGTTTCATCCAGATTTTCTCCATCTCTCCATGCAGAGATCTTTCTAATGATCTTTCTACATCTAGCCCTGTTATGATGACAAATGGACATTCTCTATATCCAGATGGAAAAAGAGTTCTGCATTGTTATAGGGGCTTGTTCACTGTAAAAGCAGTGAGATTGTGGAATTCACAGTCACAGGATGTTGTGATGGTCGATAACTTGTACAAATTTAAGAGGGGACTGGTTGCCTTCTTGATGGATGAAATATCAGACGTTATGAGAACATTTTGTGATAGGACATTGATCCAGGGATTTATTCTGATCGCCATACTGAGAGTTGGGAAGGAAATCAAATCAAATAGGCTTTATTGGCACGTCTGAGTAGATATTTGGCATTGCCAAAGCTAGTAAAGTGGGGGGGGGGGAGTTGGAGTCGAGGGGGAGAGTATGGGGGGGGGGGAGGGTGGCTGATTTGGGGTATAACAGTCCGTGGAGTCTCATCTTCCTCTTAGTTGGTGACCACTATATGGGGGTGGGGGACGGTTTGGGGTATAACAGTCCATGGATTCTCATCTTCCTTTATTTCCCCTAATCCCCAAAACCCAACATGTAGGTTTTTGCTGTCCGCTTGAAAAGTCAGACATCTTTGGGAACGGACAGTTAAGGACAGGCACGGACTGTAAAAGAACGCACCCGATGTCCATTTAAATCAATGCAAAATGTCACGGACACAGCTAGTGTCTGGTACTAATGTTAATATTAGCAGCGGACACTAGCTGTCAGACACCGACGGTAGTGTGAACGCTCCCTAAGATCTAAGAGATGAGTAGCGGTCCAACACCAGAGGCCCCTGCTGATCAGTTGGAGGTACCGTGGTGCTGATGCAAGAGTGGTGACTCCTTCACTATTTACATCACACAGTATCCATTTTATAGCGATGAGGCAATCTAATTACAGTCTTTAATAACATTGTACGACTGCTATAATACAGAGGGCATGTGATGTAAGTAGTGAATCCTACCACAGTATATTGTTTCACAGTGGCCCCACATAGTATATTATGCTCCCAAGAGCCCGCCCCCCACAGTATATTGTTCCACAGTGACCCCACATAGTATACAATGCTCTGCAGAGGCCCCACCTGTATTATGCTCTATAGCGGCCCTATACAGTATAAAATTCTCCCAAAGAACCATTCCCCCAGTATAATATTCTCAAGCCACTTCAAGCAAACCCCACGAAATATGTGAGGAATATTCCTGAGGTTCGGCCCTCAAGTTAGTTTTGGTACCATTATTGTACTCTAGGGTCTCTGCCCAGGGGAGATGAGTATAAGTGTTTGTTATTGTCACTCACCTCTCCTTGGCAGGCTTCTATTTCCATTAACAGCGCTGTCTACAGGTAGAAGAGATGAGTGCAGATCTCTGATGCCTGAGATGTATAGCGAAGATAGCAGTCGGAGAACCAGGCTTTCCATGATGATATCAAGGCTACATTCACATCTGCGTCAAAGTCTCCAATGCAGACTCCATCTAAAATCACAGATAAAAAAGTCCTGGAAGAATCACTATTTTGTCCCACAAAGTCAAGGATAATACAATAGATATCCAGCGGACCGCATTATAGTCTATCCCTCAGGATTATTTTTTGTCTATAATTAGATGAACCATATTTACTGTATAATCTCTTCTTCTGCTCTTACTACAGATCAGAGGAACAGATTAAATAATGCAATTGTGAACACACTCTAAGTTTTCAGACTAGTGATTTCTAAAGTTGTATTTGCCTGGGCAAATGTAATGGGCACCCATCAGGACATTTTTCACAGTTATTTTCACCCATGGTCCTATGAATCTAGGCTAAGGCCTTATGCACACAGCTGTGCTGTTTTTCAGGGATCTATTATCGGTGAAAAATGTCTGTGTCTGTCTGTGCAAGTGTATAGTGGCCATTCAACAGCCATTTGAATTTCATTGGGTCTATTCACATGGCACTATTTATGTCTGTTTACACGGAAGAAGATGCCAAGGGTGTCGCAACTATCACAAAAAAGTTGAGCAATTTTCCCAAGTGTAAATGTTCATGAATGAAAGAGTCCCAAGGTGATGTTTGGTTTTGCGTAGGCCAGGGCCATCAGAAGGTTTTGGTGGGCCCTTGGGCAGCAGAGTCTCAGTGGGTCTCCTGTCAGTCATGATAAGAGGCCATTCAGTTACATCCAGTGAGCCCTGCAATTCATGAAGAACATCAGATCTGCTCTTTCTAAGTTAACAAAGAAAGGTTCAGTCTTTTTAACACTGCAGTGAATTTTGGTGGGTACAAACTGAGGGGGCAGCATCCAGGGCCGGCTCCAGGTTTTTATGGGCCCTTGGGCGACAGAGCCTCAGTGGGCCCCCTTGTAAAGGAGGTGGGGGAGTCGAGACACTGTGCGTTGCAGATGAAGCGAGTGACGTCATGCAGGAGTGTGGCATCACCAACGCCATACCTCCCAATCTTTTAAAGAGTAGAAAGAGGGGCAAAATGTGCTCTGCGCGCCGCTGCAAATTTAGCTCCACCCACTTTTATGTTGATTCCACCCATTCTCATTCATTTATTATGTGCTCCCACACAGTATAATTCTCCTACAGTCACCCGTAAATTATATGCCCCCCCTCCATCTCTCCCCCAGTTTCATATACACCCTTCCTCTGCCCCCAGTTTCATGTCCCCCCCTCCATCTCTGTCCCCAGTTTCATCACGTTCTCCCCCTTCATCTGCCCACAGTTTCATGTCCCCCGTCTCTGTCCCAGTGTCATGCTGTTCCCCCCTCCCCTTCATTTGCCCCTTCAGTTTCATTGGGCCCCCTCCATCTCTGTCCCCAGTGCCATGCCGTTCTCTCCCCACCCCCTCCATCTGCCCCAGTGTCATGCTGTTCTCCCCCCTCCATCTGCCCCAGTATCATGCTGTTCTCCCCCCTCCATCTGCCCCAGTGTCATGCTGTTCTCCCCCCCTCCATCTGCCCCAGTGTCATGCTGTTCTCCCCCCCTCCATCTGCCCCAGTGTCATGCTGTTCTCCCCCCCCCTCCATCTGCCCCAGTGTCATGCTGTTCCCCCCCTCCATCTGCCCCAGTGTCATGCTGTTCCCCCCTCCCCTTCATTTGCCCCCCCAGTTTCTTTGGGCCTCCTCCATCTCTGTCCCCAGTTTCATGCCGTTCTCTCCCCACCCCCTTCATCTTCTCCAGTGTCATGCCGTTCCCCCCCTCCCCTTCATTTGCCCCCCAGTTTCATGGGCCCCCTTCATTATGTTTCACCTTAATATGTAATACAAAACAAACACACTCACCTTCTATCACTCACCTTCCATCGTTCCCCCGACGCTCCTCTCTCTCTCCCTCCAATCACATACGCGATGCAGGAGCTGTGAGATCAGCTCCTGCTTAGCTCCGGCCCGGCTTGCGTGTGTAAGCGTGATGTGATGACGTCATCGCGCCTACACACGCAAGCCGGGCCGGAGCTTTAAAGCAGGAGCTGAGGTCACAGCTCCTGAATCGCGTATGTATTCAGCTCATCGGCGGACGGACGCCGATGAGCTGAAATTGTGACAGGCAAGTGCCGGGGGGCCCCCAGAGGCTCTGTGGGCCCCGGCACTTGCCCGACTATGCCGTGCGCTGACGCCGGCCCTGGCAGCATCTGTCAGAACTTCAAACTGAAAAGTGTGAACCTAGCCTTACTCATACAGTACTGTAATGCCTGGTTGGATGTATACATCAATTCTATTATCATACATATTGTGAGGGTATGTACCTAAAGGATGATGGAAACAGGGTTGAGAAGGACCTCAACCACACTGGGGCCCAACTTCAGACAGAGAGCAGTGCCTGGTGACCTGCAGGAGGCAAGTGGACTATAGATCAGTTGGAGTCAGACAGGAGATCTGTCCCAAGATAACTGGACTCCAGAAGGGACTTGGTTAAGCTCAATGTGAGCCAGATTGCTGAGGAGAAAACTCAGCAAAGCATCTTGCCCTCTGAAGTTACTCAGGGTTCAAGAAGTGAGGTACTGCCCTTTGTGTGGGCTAGGCGGTTTCATTCCTACTATCATTTACATGATGAATAAAAGCCATTTCTTTTGGATTGCCGTTACCTGCTATGCTGTTTATTTGGCACCCAACACCACAAACACCTCTGCTAAGTCCAGTAAACTACTACCTTTACCTAACAGATTGACTTACAATATGGTCTGTTGAATTTAGAATTTCACGTTTTTACACTGGACATAACAATTCCTCATTACAACTTCAGATACAGTCATGGCCATAAGGGTTGGCACCCCAGAAAATGAAGTATTTCTTCCAAAACTTATTGCAGTTACACATGTTTTGTTATGCACATGGTTATTTCCTATGTGTGTATTGGAACAAAACAAAAGACAGAGAAAAAAAAGCCAACAATGATACAATTACATGCAAAACTCCAAAACTGGCCAAACAGAATTACTAGCCCCTCAACTTAAGATTTGGTTGCACTCCCTTTGTAAAAAAATAACTGAAATCAATCAATTCCTATAACCGTCAACAAGTCTCTTACACCTCTCAGCTGGAATTTTGGCCCCCTCTTCTTTTGCAAACTGCTCCAGGTATCTCGTATATATTGAGGGTGCCTTCTCTTCTCCCAACAGCAATTTTAAGATCTCTCTACAGGTGTTCAATGGGATTTGGATCCAGACACATTGCTGGACACTTCAGAATTCTCCAGCGCTTTTTTCCATCCATTTCTGGTGCTTTTTGAAGTCTGTTTGAGGTCATTGTCCTACCAGAAGACCCATGACCTAATAATAATAATACATTTTATTTATATAGCACCAACATATTCCACAGCGCTGTACAATTTGTAGGGTTCAAATACAGACAAAAAAAATACATTTCAAAGAAAGTCATTTCACACAATGGGGCTGAGGGCCCTGCTCACAAGAGCTTACAATCTATGAGGTGGCAGGGACGGCATCGGAGACAGCATTGCTTATACAGCGGTCATACAATTTTGTAATAGAGGTTAAGTGTCATTACACAAACATAAAACTTTATGAGCCACCACCAGTCATGTCCTTTAACCCCTTCCCGACATGCGCCGTAATAGTACGGCGCATGTCGGGTCTGTAACTATGGCGACCGCCCGGGAGCCGGGCGGCCGTCATAGCCGCCAGGTGTCTACTGCTTTAAGCAGTAGACAACCGGCTCTAATGCCTCCGATCGGTCCGGGGACCGATCGGAGGCATTAACCCCTCCGGCGCTGCTGTCAAAGGCGCCGGAGGCGCCATCTTCCCGGCGGCGCATGGGCGCCGCCATTTTGGCAGGGATCGCCGGCTCCTGGAGCATGCTCCAGGGCCGACCCCCCGTTGCCATGACAGCCGGGAGCCTTGTTAAACGCTCCCAGCCGGTCTGCAAATTCTCTCTTTTGCAGGCTGGTGTATACAGCCTGCAAAAGAGATGATGATTTTTTGCAATGCATTGCAATGCATTAGCATTGTAATGCATTGCATTAGTGATCAGACCCCCTGGGGTTCAACACCCCTAGGGGGTCTAATAAATGCAAAAAAAAATTAAAAAAAAAGTAAAAAAAAATATAAAAAAATATAAAAAGTATTAAAAGTTCAAATCACCCCCCTTTCCCTAGAACAAATATAAAAGTAGTTAAAAACTGTGAAACATATACATGTTAGGTATCCCCGCGTCCGAAATTGCCCGCTCTACAAATCTATAAAAATATTTTTCCTGTTCGGTAAACTCCGTAGCAGGAAAAATAGTCAAAAGTGCCAAACCGCCGTTTTTTCACTGTTTTAATTCTGATAAAAATTTGAATAAAAAGTGATCAAAGCAATAACATTTCCCGAAAATGGTAGAACTAAAAAGTACACCCGGCCCCGCAAAAAAAGACGCCCTATGCATCCCCGTACACCTATGTATAAAAAAGTTACGGCCGTCGGAATATGGTGACTTTTAGTAAAAAAAAATTTTAACACCGTTTTGGAATTTTTTTTAGGGGTCAAAATGTAAATAAAACCATATAAATTTGGTATCCCTGGAACCGTACCGAAACACAGAATACAGGGGACATGTCATTTTGGCTGCACAGTGAACGCCGTAAAACCAAAGCCCGTAAGAAAGTCGCAGAAATGCATTTTTTCTTCAAATCCACCCCATTCTGAATTTTTTTCCTGCTTCCCAGTACATTATATAGAATAATTAATGGTGGCATCATGAAGAAAAAATTGTCCCGCAAAAATTAAGGCCTCATATGACTCTGGGAGCGGAGAAATAAAAAAGTTATGGGGTTTATAAGGAGGGGAGTCAAAAACGAAAAACGAAAATCAAAAAATGCCATTGGCGGGAAGGGGTTAAAGGGGCTCTATCAGCAAAATCATGCTGATAGAGCCCCACATATGCGTGAATAGCCTTTAAAAAGGCTATTCAGGCACCACTAGAGTTATATTAATTACATTAACTCCCCCCCCCCGTTTTAAAATAATAACCTAAAGAGGAATGTGATCTACTTATGGATCGTGCACCCTGGGCGGGCATTCAGGGTGTGTCTTCATCTTCTTCCCCGCCTCTTCTTCCTCCGATGTCCTCCGGTCCCATCCTCCTCCGGCGCTCGCGAGCGGACACTGATATAAAAAAATGGCCTGGGCGCATGCGCAGTAGCATGCGGCTTCTACTACGGCTACTGCGCATGCGCCCAGGCTATTTTTTTTATATCAGTGTCCGCTTCCAAGCGTCGGAGGAAGACGGGACCGGAGGACATCGGAGGAAGAAGAGGTGTGGATGAAGAAGATGAAGACACACCCTGAATGCCCGCCCAGCGTGCACGATCCGTAAGTAGAGCACATTCTTTTTTAGGTTATTATTTTAAAACGGGGGGGGGGGGGGGGTAGTTTAATATAACCTTTACGGTGCCTGAATAGCCTTTTTAAAGGCTATGCACGCATATGTGGGGCTCTATCAGCATAATTTTGCTGATAGAGCCCCTTTAACATGCAGAAGGTGCCTGGGTATATAAAGTTGGTGTCAGACGGCAAACACAGATTTCTGACATTGGGCCCTACATTGCAACTCAAAATCCTTTGGTAATCTTCAGATTTCATGATGCCTTGCACACAGTGAAGGCACACAGTGCTAGAGGAAGCAAAACAACCCCAAAACATCTTTGAACCCCCACCGTACTCTTGGTACTGTGTTCTTTTCTTTGTAGGCCTCATTCCATTTTCAGTACACAGTAGAATCATAGAATCTCTTAGAAACCATTGCTTTGTGTCTTTGTTATGTGGCGTTGCCTTCTAATGATTCTCAGAATCTCAGTACAGATCATTGAAATTATGGCCCACGTTTGCCAAATGACTACAGTGGTATGGAGACGCTAAAAGAAACATCTTAAAGTCACTTCTCTAGTATATACAGTAGTCTGATCCACATGGAAGCTCTCAGTCACAAAGGTAAAAAGAGGTCAGATTTCTGGGGAACTGCCAAATTTCCAGATGAAATGTTAATGAGAACAAAATCACTGTGCGATGCCGACTGATGCCCTGTTGTTGGTCTTTCTGTGGCTGACAATCGCTGTGAATCATCTTCTATTGTAGTTTTACATTGAAGAACCACAATGCAGCATTCATTGTCACAATGCTATACAGAGATTGACACTGTTACATAAGTCCCTGTCCTGGCGACATACAGATAGATGGATGCAGCCCATAATTCACTCGTCTGGAGATTACATCTCACTGTGGAAGGTCCAATTTATGTCATGTCCGATATTAAAACCACATTTCTCATGGCCATTTTCACCCATGGTCATCTGAATGTAGGCTTAGTTTGAGTTCACACTGCTTCTTTTAGAACTGTTTGGGTAAGTAGGATTTTTTGGATCGGATTTTGACGTGGAATCCGCATCAGAATCTGGCTCCAAAATATGCCTCCCATTGACTTCAATGGGAGCTGTTCACTTCTTTTTTCCACTAGCGGTTTCGTGCCGTTTGCGGAAAAGAGAAGCGATCTGCCTTTTCTTACCACAGATTCTGTGGCGGAATCCGCCGCAGAGTTTGCGGTGCAACACTCCCTCCCGACTAGGCCCATGTATTTGGGGCTAATCCGGAGTGGAATGCCACGACTGGATGCCGGTGCAATGTTAGTCACGACTAGCTGTTTTTTGGACTGGATTCTGAGGCAGCCTCCACGTCAAAATCCGGCCTTAGGGTGCATTCAGACTACGTAACGCCGGGCGTGTATGAGAGCCGTACACGCCGGCATTACGGCAGACTGCTGAACACTTCCCATTCACTTCAATGGGAGCGCTCGTAAACGCCGCTGTTACGAGCGCTCCCATTGAAGTGAATGGGAAGTGTTCGGCAGTCTGCCGTAATGCCGGCGTGTACGGCTCTCATACACGCCCGGCGTTACGTAGTCTGAATGCACCCTTACCCTTTCTGATGCTTTTCTGCCTCAAAAACAGCTCCAAAAGAAGCTTCAAAAACACCTTGACATTCTCTCTCTAATTTCAATGAGATTCAGTTAGCCTATTTTTTTTTTATTTTTTTTTTTTAGCTAGCTGAAAAAAGAAACATCCTGCCCTATCTTAAGGGAGAAAAAACTATTGAAGTCAATGAAACACTTCAAAAATGCCTAAAAAATGCTGCAAAACAAAATGCTGACTTTAAAAAGTCTTTCACAAAAATGGAGCTAATTTTTGAGGTGTTTATTTAAGATTGATAAAATATGCAGTGTGAACACATCCCAACTTTTGGAAACTCCAAGTCCATTGATGAGAATTCCGAGTCTGGAATCTGTCTCTTCTTCCTGAAGCTGTGATCCTAAGGCCCGGTTCACATCTGCGTTCAGGCCATTCTGTTCCCCTATCCGCTTGAAATATACGGATAGGGGAACGGAATGCAGAAACCAAGCAGAATCCACATGGACCCCATTATAGTCTAAGGGGTTCACGGGTTTCCTTAAGTAACCACTTTTTTTATGCGGATAGGTTTCCGTTCGGGGGGTCCCCAAGCAGAGTTCCTGAATGAAAACCCGAATGCAAATGTGAACTAGGCCTAAGATGATGGTCTTCTATGAGAGATGTCCTCTCCAAGTTGATCCCATCTTCATTGTTAGGACACTCCCCTGCAGAAACAATAAACCGAATTGCAGCAGAATATTACTTATATATTACTTATAAGTGGCATAGAATATACTCTTAATAACTTGTAATCTGAAGCTTTGCTTTGTGAAAAGACTCTAATAAGCCAATGAATGATTAATGGAAATTCTGCTCATTCTGGGTTTAGTAGTCCAGCGGGCGGGTCTGACAACTAACTGGATACACAATCATATACAGAAGGCTGTCAATGACTATGTAAGATGAAGATGGAGGTTTCAAATCCTCGGAAGTCATGTGATCACTGTGCCTGTTCCTTACATCTTTAGTATTTATCTGATACAGTAGCGGTGCGCTTAGTTCTGATAATAGGGTGTAGAGCGCCGCCTCCCCATGTTACCGCCTCCACATCTGTATACACTCAGGCATGTGCTGATGGTATGTAGCATGCTGAGAGGTCTCTTATATTATGTGGGGTACAGTTAGTGTTTATTTGCATGCACACACGGTCTTATTTATACCAATGATTGATTATTATAGCACATTATTGTTTATTTCACAATATTACAATTTCCTTTTATTTACTTCATTTTTTTATATTGAGCCATTTTTGCACTATTGCTAGCACTTTTATTGGTTTATATGACCATGCATATATAGGCTCCGTTCCCACGGAGTAACGCGCCGCTCATTTAGACACGTAAACACTTATCAGAGCGAGGCGCTTCAAAACAGATCCCATTGACTTCAATGGGTGACGGCTTAGGCACGCTACACATTGAAATCAATGGGAAATCAATGTGTAGCGCGCGCAATATTAGTGGCCTATTCTTATAGGCCTATAGGCCATCAATATTAGATCTGCAGAGGTCTGACAGTCAGAATCCCCGGAGATCAGCTGTTCTGGGACAGCTCCCGGTAATGTTTATATAGCAGAAGCCACATGGCTCACTTGCTGTACAATGTCTAGCGGCAGCTTTACGTACTGCGGCACTGCCCTACATACTTCAATGCGACAGCACTACAGTACTTAAAGCCATCACTACACTTTATATAGGGAATGAGAAGTGAGACTCCCCGAATAGAAACCATGTATAGCGGTTCTCCTGGTCTGGTTATATGCCAGAAGCTGCGCTTCTCATTTGCCATACAATGTGTAGTGGCAACTTCAGGTACTGCAAAATGGTCCAATCCTAAGGATAGGCCATCAATATTAGAAATTAAAATTTCTTTTTTTTTTTTTTTTTTGTCCCAAGAGGTAAAAAAAAGGGAAAGATCATGAATGATAACAACCCCATGGAATTAATATAATAATTATAATAAAGTACAACACCATGGAATTAATGGTGCTATATAAATAAATAATAATACTGCATAATTGAGGAATGAGTGACGAAAGATACGATGATGGATTTCATATAGAGACACAGAGGCTTGTACAGTAGTAACTCAATACATGGCATGCTCCACCAGACTCCCTAGAAGTGTCACCTCTAGGGAGAATATCTCCATATACATGAAGTTGATCTGAGTCTCTAGACAGTTCACAGAGGCTGTAAAGGCTCCTTGCCAGGCTCCTCAGTGTGTAATGGTGTCCCTGTGTAAAGAAAAAATTCCAGATATACTTCTATACTATCCAAATATAATAATGTAATGTCAGAAACTTATAGGATGAGTAGGTTACTGATGAGATGAGAAAGCTTTAGTTCTGTTCAAGCTGTTACATATACAGTATAAAGTTCTTGTACAAACCATATAATACTGTATGATTTATGGGATTGCGAGCTCATGTCTCTTTTACTGTATCATATGACTGTACCTTGATAAGCTTTCTAATCTTTCTAATAGGTCCTAGTTGCCATGGTAGTGCATTGATACCCTGAAATTGCACCTTGGACTACCAATGGGCAGAAAGAACACGAGACAGGTCCTGTGGCCAGCCAGTCACTGTGATGTACCTGTATGTTATGGGATCGCTACTTACAGTTATGTCATGGTGCCTAAAGGAGTTAAAGATCAAAGAGGGACATTAAGGGTAAAATCTCCCATAGCCGACTTGGAAAAAATATGCACGACTGTGCTTCTACGTCCATGTGCTTTCTACCAAGATAACAGGAATAAAATTGACAGGCTGATTAGAAGGGCCAGCTCTGTCCTGGGAGCCCCCTGGACCCAGTACAGGTGATGGGTGACAGAAGGATACTGTCCATGGTGAGCTCCATGCAGGAGAATAATTCCTATCCCACATATGAGTAGTGACTGACTGCTTCACCTCAAGTGTGAGAAGGAGCGCTATCGGAGATCCTTCTTCCCAACCGCGGTCAAGCTATATAACCAACATCAGACCAAGCAAAGTTCACTCTGCACCGAGAACCAAATGATCCTGAATAGAGATGAGCGAACATTGTTCGGATCAGCCGATCTGAACAGCACGCTCCCATAGAAATGAATGGAAACACCTGGCATGCAGACTTTGCCGGCGGCCGGTCGCTTAACCCCCCACGTGCCGGCCGCTTCCATTCATTTCTATGGGAGCATGCTGTGAGCGTGCTGTTTGGAACGGCTGTTCCGAACAGTGTTCGCTCATCTCTAATCCTGAAGTCTTCTTTTCTTTTTAGTTGCTATGACTCCTAGTATATTTTCTATCTGCTATAAGCTTGGTTCTTGTAATATATTCCTGTATTATCTATTCTGCTGTAACACACTGAGTTTCCCTATAGTGGGACCATTCAAGGATAATCTTATGGCAGCCAAAGACTTCATGGTGGCCTCCATATCAGCCAAATACAGAAGCCTATTAGGCTTTGACAATTATACTGAGTATGGTGAAAAAGGAAAGTTTTTACTATGCAAAAGAGCAATTTTACTGCTGCACCAATTTCTTTCATCGCAGCTCCAAAAAAATGGAATAAAAAGTGATCAAAATGTTACATGTACCATGGTATAACTGAAAACGAAAGCTTGTCTAGCAACAATAAAAAAAAACCCATATAGCTCTTAGTATATGGAAACACAAAAACCCCTAATTTTAAATAAAAGTGTATTTATTGTGTAACAGTAGTAAAACATAACAAAATTATAAACATTTGGTACATAGGACTATTAGGACATATCTCAAAATCATACCCAAAATCTGTCCCGAATCTGCACCTCATTCTTTCCATTGGGAGGTTGGGACAGATACTTCTTCTTCCAGGGCCCTGATCAATCTTTCTGTTGTTTCTGAATCATGGTGCAAGACCACACATTTCATTATCCGCATTGCATCAGCATGCTTTCCGCTGCGATCTCCATAGGGCTGTTACTTGGAAGACCATCTCAAATTCTTCTCCAATATATCTCTTATTCATACAGGAGGCATTTTGGACAGATAGTCTCTCTTTAAATTAGGAGATCATATCGGGACCTCCATGTTTGGTTCTCTTCAGAACACATTAATTCATTGCTGTTCTAAACATGCATGCATATAAAGGTTTCAGAAGAAATGCATAACGTGTTTGGCCATGCAGAAGATCAGCTTTAGACCCAATGCACAAGACCGAGTATGCATCCGATGTGCGTTTGCAGCGGAGTGCACTCACATGACTCTCGAAGTGTCATCCACATGCATTCTGTTATCCATTCATGTCTATGGGGGATTCGGATTCATTGTGTTCTGATAACACGGGCAGGATAGGACAGCTCTATAATCTTCCGTGTTGGAATAGAAAGGAATGATTCCAAAGCCCCTATAGATGTGAACGCATAATGGAGTGCACACGGATGTCACTCCGAGTTTCATCTGAGTGCATTCCTCTGCAAACTGGGTCCCACATCAGTAGAACACTTGGTCGTGTTCATGGTCTGTAGTAGATGAGTATATGGTCTGTATAGTACTGACATTTATCAGATCTTTGTTGATCCTTATAGGGTTAAAATTGATGTTCTCATTTTCTGTGTAGTCGATTCTAATTTCTCAATGAGATATCACCAGGTGGAGGGGAAATGCTTTATGGCAGTGTCACTACAAAGTTTGCATTCAGTAAGCAAGGGACGTTAAAATTATTCCTGCATTATGAACATTTGTGGGAATTCTTGTAAATGTGGCAGCAAAGGACCTGGACAAGAACCAACGGTGAATTGTTGGGTGATCATATCTTGCACTTCCTAATATCTGAAGCTTTACTTGTAAATATGTGCTGTGAAGTTTTGCAAATGTTATTGAATGGATTTTATGGAACAAAATTCTTCTTGCATTGATGGCCCTTTAAGTGTAAATGGTAATAGAGCATTCTGTCATCGCTAGCCACCTTCCTTTCGGTCTGTTGGTTCTGTAGAAGCTGTGAAAAGTCTTTATTTCCACTGACCTTTGCCCAAGGTGCTTGATGTGTGTTTCATTTCATTAATGAATCGGATGTGCCACAGATCTTGCCTTGTAGTTACATGATCTCCACATCTACCAGTCCAGGGGGCTATTTGTAAGTGATGGTGGGTGGGGGAAGCAGTTAAGCGAATCAGTAGCACAATAAGTGCAGGTAACATAACCCACATACCTATGGAGCCCCCCTCCTTCTAGACATACTACACCAAGATCCCTGCCTCTCTCTGCCGCCATGCCTCAATTAATATTGCCACACGATCCCTTGTCTGTGCCGTCCATTGCAGCCAGTTCAGCTCAGAGAGGCACAGACAGGTTTGTTGGGAAGGGATAAGTGTCAGCTACAGTGTCTGGTTCTTAGTGGGAGGACAGGTGTTTCGGGAGGCAAAGCATGAAGATATTTAAGTAGGGTAATGATGCGTGAAAGTGAGAGGGGAGCAATAGACTAATATAATTTACATTACAGGTAGATGCGTGAAAGAGGAGGATTATATGAAGCACAGAAGACCTGCAGATCAACTGGATTATCAATGTCATCCAAATGAAGAACCTTTGATAAGCCAATCATGCGAGATTCCACCTAATGGCTCATTGAGCTGAATATTATTACCAAGTCCATACATGTGACTATCTGTGCCAACATGGAGCCTTCAGATCAAGCTGTGACTTCTGAAAAGAAGGTTGCAAGACGCTACATTTCCAAAGCCAAGATCACGGCATTATTCAGCAACCCTGTACGCAACTACTCGGTTAACGTTTTTCTTTCTTCTTACATTTTCCATTGCTCTAGTCTTCTCTTTTATGCTCCTATGGTCTCATTTCATTCCTATTATATGAGTATTTTACCTTATATTATAATACTTCTGGCACTATCATTTTTACTTTAGTATTTATAATTTTGAAAAGGTAGAATAAAGACTATGCTTTTTTCCAGAAGCTGAACCATTCTTGTCTATTGGCTGTATCGGTTCTTCTATTTCTGCTCAGACCCCTTTATATTAGCCCTATTGTAGGTTATTGCAGGCTATGCTGGGCTGTAATAACCATCAGATAATAACTTGCACCTAAGGAGATCTGCAGATCTGAGAGGGTCTCATCCTGCTTAGGAATTTCATCCCTTGGAGAAAAAGTATTAGTTAATACTGATGAAAATACTGGTATACATGTTTATGTACAGGCTGGCATGTGCCGTTATCATTGGTCACATTATTACACATATTCAGTACTGCTTTGTATTATACCTTTGTATGGTATGCTATAGATTTCTTGTATATGTGTGTACATGTTAGGAGTTTTGTATTTATTGTGGGGTTAGGTTTGACAGGACAACTCTTGTCTATAGGATGTGTGTAATATTGTAGTTTATTACAATACTTGTCTATGGGAAGTGTGAAATAAGATAATCCTTTAATAGTGCCACCATGGGGAAGTTCAGTGTGTTACAGCAGCATGGATAATACAGTAATATATTACAAGAATGAACACATACAAGCTCAGAATAGCAGATAGAAAAGATACTAGGAGTGATAGTAACTAAGAAGAAAAAAAGACTCAGGATCATTTAGTTCTCTGTGCGGAGTGATCTTTGCTTAGCCTAATGTAGATTATACAGCCTGACCACGGTTGGAAGGAAGGGCCTCCGATAGCGTTCCTTCTCACACTTGGGGTGAAGTAGTCGGTCACTGACAGTACTGCCCAGTGCTATAAAGGTCTCATACATTGGATCAATCTTGTCTATAGGATGTGTGCAGTGTTGTAGTTTATTACAATTCTTGTCTTTAGGATGTGTGTAGTATTGTAGTTTATTACAGTTCTTGTCAATAGGATGTGTGCAGTGTTGTAGTTCATTACAGTTGTTGTCTATAGGATGTGTGTAGTATTGTAGTTCATTACAATGTAAGTAAACAATGCAGCGGCTAGCTTTACCTTTCCATCCTTTTTGCCGCATGAACACAAAAATGAAAGAATTGCCAGTGCCGAATCTGATGTACAAATGTAGAAGAGTTAATCTGAACTTGAGTGAAACTGCTATAACATGATATCTTATCATAGAAGACAACAAAAAAAACAATAAAAATTAATCAAAATATTTTTCCAAAGACTTTCCATTGTTTTTCTGGTCTTCTATAATAAGATATGATACTGCAGCATTTTAACCAATTACATAAGTTCAGCTTAACTCTGCTACATGTATATAACAGACACCAATGGTGCCCAATCCCTAAGACTGTAATGGGTCAGTGGGGTTTCCATTATGATGTCTGTCATTTGGTCAGACAAACTAGAATTAGATAAAATTAGACAAAATATTTTGTTTTTGATTATTTCTGGAATCCTCTAAGGAAACCACTAAAAAACCTCCAACACAGATGTGAACCTATTCTGAGATGTAATATGCATTACTTAGCAGACGTTTTGTAATCCTATCAACACATTGGACATTTATGCTCCATTTACTTATTCCTGACATAGCTTCTTTCTACAGTCTTTTACTTGACTCTTACAATGACGTATGTGATATGATATCACACTGCAGAAAGTTATCAGATTCTAGTTAAAGTTTTCATCTCGGCTTGTACTATTAGTTACATAGGGGCAGCATATTACAGCCACAGGTTTTCTATCCAAGTAGCCAAAATGACATAAAAATGTGCTGTTTGACTACAGGTGAGACAGAAAGAATACACCAGATACATATTTTATGAGTCCGGTGTATTCATGAGGAGAGGGCTCCTCCTCTTCCTCTCAGGGTGGTGAGTGAGGGGCTGCTGTGTCAGCATGTATATATGGCAGCCTGTCAATCACTGCAGAGGAGGGCAGGGGAGAACCTCAACTCCTACTCCAATTCTGACTCCATTAGCCATGACATGCCATGGTGAGTCAGAAGCAGCAACAACCTCCAATTATTTTATGCTTACTTGTATAGCACCATCATATTGCGGAACGCTTTACAGACATAGTCATTAATTATAAAAGCCAGTGATTAAAATCCTATGAATGTAAATATTTAACTAACTATACACATAATGATACATTATTAATAATTGTAGAATATAATAAAATTATTAAGCATTTTATTTTGGAGTTGGACTCAGGAACTTTTTTATAACTTCAGTCATAATTGGTCTTGACTTTCACTCCATAACTCCAACTCCGCAACTTGGGTGAGAAGAGTGTCAGCTCATGAATACACAAGACTCAAAAACTACTTAAACATTGTATTGTTTCAGAGCTCCTAATAGCCAAATGTTGCTTTGCTTGTGCCGTTTTATGTACTAGTATATGGACCCTTGACTGTAATTTGCTGCCCTTAAAGTGAATAGATACACTTACACAATACTTGTGCATTCTCTTCTGATGGCTTCTTTAATCATGTATAAGTAATATCATATTTTTATCTTGTTATTCCTTCTAGTGTCATATTCACATCATTAACTGGCATTTTTATTTCAGAAAAGTACACCTGGTCAGTCTTCAGGGAAACTACAAGATGTCTTACAACTTCCAGAGAGATCAAGAATGAATCAGTGTCTTCAGAAAGCAAGAATCACTGGAATGTTTCTTCATACTGTGAGTCTGAATATCTATGAAGGAGTGTAACTATGACTCCTCATGATTTTCAATTATTATACATTGTTACTATTTGTTTGAGCAGGTTCTCCTATACTCATGATGTTGTTTATAGGGTGAGCGTGACAATGAGGTAGAAGATACCTTGGTTGAGTCAGGAGCTACAGTAGATTTGGACTCTTTGGTGCCTACACATGATGAACAAGGAAGACCAATACCAGAATGGAAGAGACAGGTGATGGTGCGTAGATTGCAAGCTCACCTGGAAGAAGAGGCCAAACCGGTAATGTTACTATGAAGAAACTAGATATTTACTGTCATAGAAATGATAATTTGCATTACGGATTGTTCAGTCATGAAAGATTCCTTGAACTGTCTAATAGAAAGAAGTTGTTTTAGATGGACATGTTAACAATTAAATAACTATCACATTAATTTACTTACATCTTACAGGGGGAACTTCGATATTCTCGTGCACGGAGTGCCCTACTGGGTCCTTATGGCGAGTTAGTTACTGAGGAGGAGCTCTGCGTCTTTGATGGACAGATGGAAAGTCTTCGTCGTCGCAGAGAATGTCAGCAATATGAGAGGGAATTAAAGAGACAGGTGAAACATTTGCAAGCTCGTCTACCAACACCTCTGATCAATGTCAGCATCAATACAGAGCTTCTTCAGCAGACGGAGGACCCAGAGTGGTGCCACTGTATGTCAAATGTCATCAATAGCATCTCCAATCTTCTCTCCACCACTAATGAAATGTCTGATTCTTCTAATGATATATTCAGAACACAGAGGAATCGTTCTCCTTCACCTTCTCCAATGAAAGAGCTTCTACAATGTGGGATATCAGTACGAAGGTTAAGGGTTCAGTTTGAGAAGCAACCACGTGGTCGATCTCCAGTCAGATCTTCCAAAGTAAAAAAAGAACCAGAAGACACTAGTGATTCAGGCATAAGTTCAGAAGAATCAACTTCGCTCAGGGGTTCTCCTGTGCCTTCTAGAACATTAAGGAAAGAACGCATTGTCCTCCTGTTTTTAAGTCACTGGAAAAGGTCAGCTTATTCATTACATGCTACACTAAGATCCACAGAGACAATGAATTCCCTGGAACCTGTGAGGGATAATAAGCATGACCAGGATACAGAATATCCTAATGATAATCCCAATATGATCCGAAGAATAAAAGACATGGACATACCAAAAGATAATGCGTGTGACATCGAATTGTCTGACAACCAATCTCTTAAGAATGAATCCAGAGAAAGGACCCAACAGATAATGTTACACATCGAGGGAAATGATATGATATCCCAAAACATGCAAGGCAGTATTGAACTTAGAAATGGCAAAGACTCTTTGGAAGGAGACAATTCCCCTCGTGTGTCTGGAATTTTGGGTCAACTTCTAAAGCAAAGAACCACAGTTCAACGTCTAATTGGAAGTTGGCGTTCAGTATCCCCAGATGTCCTCACCTCTCCTGGACATCCCTCAAACCAACAGTCACCTGAGCAGCTCTTGTCAACATCAAGTGGCCAGGCACCTATTAATCATGACAGTCTTACTCTTGACCTCTTCATGCTGGGATACTTCAGACTTCTTGAACAGGACCTACCGGAAGAGGAAAGACGTATGAGGCATCTGCTCTGCTTTGAAGTTTTTGATCAACTGGGACGTTATGGCTGGCCAATAGCAAGAGAGTTCCACTGCACTGTCTTACAGGAGATCGCCACTGGAAGACGCACCTGGTCTGATGGTTTTGAAGACATCAAAGCTCGATTTTTTGGACCTGGAGAAGAGCAGGTGCAACAAAAGAGAAATCTCCAAGTTTCCGATAGCAATGATATCTGTCAATGTATTGATCGAAGCTTTTCATTCTGGAAAGAGAAGGAAGCTGAATTATTTGGCGCAGACTCATAAATAGTTGTCGCTATTGGGAGTAACATGTGTTTGGCTCTATATATAACTTCACAGTTCATTTCCAGTCTATTGATGAACATCACGTCCATCTGAGTACTAAGGGACACCATATGCATACAATTAAGAGAACAATGTTTTTTTGGGTAGGACAGGGAGTTATAATAATAGGATTTTTCTCACTGTAATTTTTTCCGTCTTCCATCAGTATGGAGACCAGATCAAAAATCGACTGAATATTAAGATGTCAACTGTATTTGTAGGCAGAACTGCTCATTTAAAGAGGATTTGCCATCAGGTCATACATCATCTGATAATAATTTTGGTGTTTTATTTGTACAAATCTGTTCAGCCATTTCAAAGATATAAGCCCTTATAGTGTCAATGATAAATTATAGTACAGTAAATAAGTGGGCAGAACCACTGTATGACATACAGCACACAGAAACCACACCAGTAACTGCCCATTTGGCTAGTATACCCTAGTCGACATCAAAGGGCTTATATCTTTGGAATGGCTGAACGGATTTAGATAAACATAACACAAAATGCTCAGGGTAATAGCACCTATCGGATGATGTATGTCATTGGGCTTTTCAGACCTGGTGATGAGCAACTCACACTTGGACACAATCTACATAAAAAGCCTAGTTACATTGTAAATACATCTACTTCTAAGCCCTGGATATAGTCTGTGTATAGGTATATGGCAGTACTCATCTCCTAGGGTAGGATCTACAACAGTTTTGATCCGAGAGCCATAGTATACCAAATTAAAGTTTATGGGATGTTACCTTCTGAGACATGAGAGTAAGACTCTGTTTCTCCCCATTCTCTCTCTCTGCATACATGTGGCTCTCTCCAATGTAAAATATGGAAGCTGCAGAAACAATGTATAGTAGCATTACATAACATACAATGGGGAGGGCTGCCTTCTACCCTTGTCCTCATGTCATCCTTCCTGGATAAATAAAGTAATGTATGAATAGTTACATAACTTTCTATGGGGATTATAATTGTAAATAAACAATAAAAAGTGTTCAAGGGCTTGTTTTAGTCTCTATTTACACCACAAACTGTGGCTACATTTGATATGTGTGATGGGGATATCATCCCAGCATATAGGTCACACGTAAAGGCCTAAAATATGTCACTAAAAAGGATATATGAGTTTTTTTTCCAGTGGCTTCTGTAGCAAAGTAGACTTGTCTAAACAGTTTAAAATGAGGTATACCTTTCTGGTAAAAAGATGGTTTATAAGACCTGTCAGGACTACAAGTAACTATTGACCTGGTCAGTGAATGCTTACTGCAGCAGATTTATCAAACAGCCATCTTACTAAAAGCCCCAAATGGCGCAGGGCATCAGAGATGTATGAAGGATCTGGCTTCCTCATAAATCGGTCAGATGCTCCAGCACCAGAATGGAAATCGACACCAGTTAGGAATTGCCATGAGTTATAATGAATATATTGGCCAAGGAGACCCCACCCTGGCTTGCAAGACTGCCCATGTTCGCACAATGTGGTGAGCAATGTGCAGCTCAGCTTGTGGTCACATTTGATGCAAGAAAGGGTCAGACAACTGGATTCCCACTGAATGTACTGTGATCAGAGCCTAAGAAGTTCATGCTATGTACAGCCACAACTTATTTCTCTATTGACTGCTTTGTATCATTCACACAAGATTGCTTTTGACTAATGGTATAGCTATAGGGGTCGCAGCATTTGCACTTTTGACTGGTCATCTAAGCTACCGGAACCCATAGGCCACCCTTGATACGCTATTACTGTCTGCTCTATTGAATTGTATAACTACCTTCTCCCTACTCAGCACTGATAATGGCAGACTATTGGGGAAAGCACTGATGGGATGACTTTTGTCTATGAGGAGGACATTTGCCTATGTGGTGAGGGTAACAAGGGGTGCACTATTCCCTTCAACAAGAGAAGCAATGTTACCTTGCATGAGCCACAAGGAGACGCTATTAACTTGTAAGGGGCACAAATTTTCAGGGGACCCTTGGCTGTTAGTGTTGCATCAATATGTCACTTAAGAGACCCAGCAATGTAGCTGAAAGTTATAATAAACATTGACTTTGGCTGCAACTTCCATGTCACTTTACGATTCCTTCAATGAGGTAAGTGAATGCAACCCCATGGGTTCAGTGACTGAGACTTCTACTCACAAAAAGATTGAGTAGTGTGATTTTCTAGACTAGAAGCTGCGACATAACCTAAAACACAATGCAACTCCATTCATTTAAAATAAACCCACACTTTTTCTAATTGTTAGAGTGCTGTCATTTTTTCCACTTTTTATTTACAATAGTGATGGAGAAACAGGGAGACAAAGTGATCTTTGGTCATGCAATAAGAGTCATGGTCAAAGTCACTGTGTAGCTTTATCCTTAAAAATAGGGACGGCGGCCATGAGAGAAGTTGTAAGCAGCCTAAACTGAACTTTCACATGTTGCATAGGACAGGCAGAGTCATATCATGGGAATGGGCAAGGATCAGTTCAGGAACTATAATCTAAACGTAATCTAGGGGACTTAATCTAGGGGACTTCAGTCTATTTTTTGCTTCCTTTTTTTGGGGGGTAGAATAGTACAGAAGAAACCTGGCGACGTGTGGATGAACTAATAATGGGCCCCAATACCTATATGATGTGTGGCAAGTCCTAAAAGGGATTTATCTTTCAAAGTAGTGAGGGAATTGATATAATACATATATAATATCTCCTGAAAACGTGTCTGACAGAATAAACTACAATTCTTAAAATGTCTGACTGCTTAATGTATTGAATCCAATACACCGGAATACTGAACAAATTGTAATTATATAATAATAATAATAATAATAATCATAATATATAACTATATAATAATAACAATAAAATAGGTAACAATTATATTTTAATAATAATTAGTGATGAGTGAGTAGTATTCGATCGAATATCTCACCGGCGTAGGAATGCGTGTAATCGGCCAAACATCAAGGGGTTAGACACTTCGAATATTCGATGCGTTTAACCCCTTGGTGTTCAGCCCATTACACGCATTCCTATGCCGGTGAGGTATTTGATTTAATCAGTGGCGTAACTAGGAATGGCGGAGCCCTGTGGCAAACTTTAGACATGACCCCCCCCCGACCGACACCGAAGACCTCGACCGACCCCTCCTCCGCATTCCTGCGCACTCTATTATGTCCCTTAGTGGCCCCTGCACACAGTATTATGTCCCTTAGAGGCCCCTGCACACAGTATTATGTCCCTCAGTGGCCCCTGCACACAGTATTATGTCCCTTAGTGGTCCCTGCACACAGTATTATGTCCCTTAGTGGCCCCTGCACATAGTATTATCCGCCATAGTGGCCCCTCCACACAGTATTATCCCCCATAGTGGCCCCTCCACACAGTATTATGTCCCTTAGTGGCCCCTGCACACAGTATTATGTCCCTTAGTGGCCCCTGCACACAGTATTATGTCCCTTAGAGGCCCCTGCACACAGTATTATGTCCCTCAGTGGCCCCTGCACACAGTATTATGTCCCTTAGTGGTCCCTGCACACAGTATTATGTCCCTTAGTGGCCCCTGCACATAGTATTATCCGCCATAGTGGCCCCTCCACACAGTATTATCCCCCATAGTGGCCCCTCCACACAGTATTATGTCCCTTAGTGGCCCCTGCACACAGTATTATGTCCCTTAGTGGCCCCTGCACACAGTATTATGTCCATTAGTGGCCCCTGCACACAGTATTATCCGCCATAGTGGCCCCTCCACACAGTATTATCCCCCATAGTGGCCCCTCCACACAGTATTATGTCCCTTAGTGGCCCCTCCACACAGTATTATCCCCCATAGTGGCCCCTCCACACAGTATTATGTCCCTTAGTGGCCCCTGCACACAGTATTATGTTCCTTAGTGGCCCCTGCACTCAGTATTATGTCCCTTAGTGGCCCCTGCACACAATATTATGCCCCATAGTGGCCCCTGCACATAGTGTTATACCCCATATTGGCCCCTGCACATAGTATTATGTCCCTTAGTGGCCCCTGCATACAGTATTATGCTCCATGGTGGACACCCATAAATAATTATTATACTCTGGGGTCTTTTCAGACTTCAGAGTATAATAATCGGAGACCCGGGGGAATAAAAACAAAAACAAAAAATACTGTTATTTACCTGTCCCCCGCTTCCTACGCTGTCGGCCTCTTCCGTCCTTCTTCAATGACATCAGGGATGCAGGCCGGGGTCATGGGATGTCAGACAACTAGGCTGAAGCCTGCCTGGAGCCTGGAGAGGTAAGTAGCACAGTTTTTTATGTTTCTTACCTCTCCCGGGCCTCCGATCATTATACTTGGGGGTCTGCAAAGACCCCCGAGTATAATGATAGTCTTTGCGGGGCCCGCGGTGTCACTTACTGATCTCGGCCCAGCCAGGATCGGTAAGTAAATAGGGCCCGTTACCGACTGGACTCCAGCCGGTAACGGCCTATTAGCAAAGAAGAAAAAACCGCAGCGGTAGCGACTTTCACCGGGCCCCCTAATGTCCCGGGCCCTTTGGCAGCTGCCTCTGCTGCCTCCGCGGTAGTTACGCCACTGGATTGAATACTACTCACTCATCACTAATAATAATAATAATAATAATAATAAATATGTAACTATAACAATAATCATAAATAGATAACTATTATATAATAATGATAATATCAATAATAATAATTGTAATGTACCTGCTGAAAGATAAAGCTTTTAAAGCATAATCTTACATCGAGAAGACTGTAATAATATGGAATAATAGGAAGTTAAAAAGGAGAAAAGTGCAATGTCACATAAGTAATAGTTGCAGTACACGTGAGCTACATTGCCCCCTATTGCCATATGACCCTGGAACTATCCTGATGCCTACAAGTATGTGTGTGTTCGACTTTAAAAATCTTGGGAGGGGGCAGCTGTGAAGGGCGAGGAATGTGCCAGACGACTGCCATTGAGTGGTGATCTATTAATAATCCCAGAGAGCTGTTAGCTCAGAAACACTAGAAATACTGTCAGCGGGGCAGAATATACCCACTGCCATTCTGTGCTTCCAGATCTGGTGAGTTATTGGGGGCAATGGGGGAAATAATGATGACATATGGAAAAGTTATTAGGCTAGTCTTCTGTAAGTCTCTTCTATAACTGCACTGTTAAGATCCTGTCATGTTTGTTTCTATGTAACAGGTTATTTTGGCAGGAGGTGTTGCTTCATCATAGTTACGACAGCAATTCCAAGTAGTGTTTTGTATGTGATCTGATGCAAAGACATGATATATCTAAGAATAATTTAGTTCTCTTGCAACTTCTATGTCCCTAGTAATTCATATTAAGGTAGGGGCGTAAATTTGTAGGGATTTCATGGGCAGCAAATGCCAAATTTGTGGTGGTTTGTAACACTATGTTAAGGCATGGGCTCCACAGAGATTATTGGTGCTGCAATCTGTGACTTTGGTAGGTAGACAGATGTAATAAATAATAATATTGGTGTTTTCTATGCATGCTATTACATGTGTCCTTATGGGGTAATATAAGTAATAACAGTATACTGCAATAACTGCAGTGTATACAATGATTAAGGTGCCCAGCCTGGGCCAATGAGTTTAATGCCATGCGGTAAAAATTGCTGTGTCGTCCAAGACTTGACTCTATAAATGAACTCAGATCAAACTGATATAATCCTAACATCATAAAGCTCTGCACAGATTTATAGTCAAAGGTAATGGTGAAGCTGGGGCTGTTAGATGCATTTATAGCTATTGCCCTCTGACACCCTATAACAATTATACCTTTTGGTACTGCCATGGGGATGCTGCTTGCAGGGCCACATGAGGTAAAGTCTCCTGTGTTGTCACAAAATTGCATTGATAGTAAATTGGTAATGCATTCTATTGTACAAAAAATGTTATGTTAAGCTGTGCACATATAAAATATACCAAAAGTAGTGATGACCTGTCAAGAGGCTTCATTGTTGTTACCTAAGCCAGTAGTTTTGTATTGTAAGAAATACTACAATATGGAATCTACCTGTACTTGCTCTAGTTACAAGCAGTTACAAGCAGCCAACTCATAGGTCTCAAGTGCTGAGATTAGGAATGTGACATCACCTTTTGTCTGGCATTTGCATTTATTCCGTGGCTGACTGTGGCGTACCTTTTGCATAGGCAGACTGTGCAGCTATTATGGGGCCTGTGCTCGATGGAGGGCCCCGACACTGAAATCCTTCTCCTGCTTGAAATTATTCTTCAGAATCCACCACTAGGGGAAGATCATGAGGACATAGAGATTTTTAAAGCTCCTATTGATTTCTATGGCAGCTGTGTGAAATCCTATATAATGAGCTCCCTCTAGTGGTGGTTGTAGTCAGCCAGAACTTTTGCAGTGGAACAGCAAAGTTTAAGCTCACTGGAGACATTTGTCAGTATATTTATGTCTGTTTTCTGGCATAAATATATTGAAAATATTGGGTTTAGGCTGATGTGGGGACCTTTCGGAATTCAGTATGATTATTTAATAGTAAATTATTTGGTAAGACTGCCAATGAAAAAGACTTGGGGACAGTAAGCTTACCTTTAGTGACCAGTGCCAGGCAGCTGCATCCATGGTAAAGAAACTTATGGGATGCAACAAAAGAGGTCTAGATTCTCATGACAAGAGCATAGTTATACCTCTATACAAATCACTGGTACGGCCACACATAGACTGTCACACAATTTTTGGTACCAGTATACAAGGCGGACATAGTTGAACCGACTAAAATATTTAGGGGAATGGGTGGAATGGAGTAAAGAGACAAATTACTTTTTTTTAATTAATTAAATAATTAAGTTGAGGTTATTCAGTTTAGAAAAAAGATGACTACAGGAGGTCTCAAAACAAAGATCTTCCCAATGATCATTTTACACGTAGACCTGTGACAGTGACAAGGGGACATCCTCTAACTCTACAGGAAAGAATATTTCACCAGTAATATACATGGAGATTCTTTCCTATACGAGCAGTGAGGCTATGGGACTCCCTGCCACAGGATGTGGTAATGGTGGAGTCATCATTCTAAAAGGGTCTGAATACCTTTCTTGAACAGAAAAATATTACAGTTTTAACAGCTTTTAGATTTTTAGTAAAAACTAGCTGATCCAAGGTTTAATACTGATTGCCGGAGTTGGAGTCGGGAAGGATTTTTTTCCCCTTACAAGGAGCAATTGGCATCATCATGTTTTTTTTGCTGTATATCAACAAGGGTTATAGGTTGGACTTGATGGGCCTGTGTCTCCATTCAACCTCATCTATTATATTACTATGTTACAGGTTCTCTTTAACAACTATGCAGACTATTATATTCATTTATGAGAAGAAGCCCAAATACACTGAGAAGAACAATAAGTCCTGTAGATTCTAGTGATCTCTAACATGTTCAGATAAAGGCCACGTAGGGAAATGTAACTTTTCTTCTTCCATCAACACTCTCTTTTTGGTAACACAGACTGGAAATTCAGCCTTGTTATTATCGCGGTCACCGCCTACCTCTTACTCCTATGGGATTTACTAATTGTTCTCTGTACGCAGTGAGGCCGTCTAGGAGGTGCTATTTGCTTAGACAGCTGATACGCTGCATTTTTAGGATTGCTGCCCACTTTGACTATGATCCTGAGCCCTGCAGTATTATCTGAGCTGTCCTTTAATAGGCACTAAATAAAGATACAGGTTCACTCATTGGATACGACAACATCCGCCTCAGTCTGGCTCATCTTTTAGCACTCTCTCATCACAACAGATTAAGCCCAACACAATGTAAATGACTGGGAGCAGGTATCACTCTGCAGGACGTCTGCGGCAAGCTTCACTCCTTACATTGTACAAAAATGATTAAATATGTCATGAAACTGTCCTGTATAAGGTTACCTGCTTGTCTCCAACCCCAGTATGAATGATTTATCAGGACTGATTGATGTTATTTCATGCAACTTCCGCTTATCTCCATTAAATTCCGTACACTTGGCTTTATTCCATACGTTTAAGGTATTGAGAAGGCTAAGAACTGAAACAAGTAATAGCTAAAAAGCTAGAAAGTAAAGGGAATTCACTAAATACAAAATATGACACATGGGAGGTAAATACTGAAGAAAGGAAGAGAAAATTCCAAATTATTACCTATAATTAGGCTGCACAGAAAGCTATGGCCGATAAATACAGTGCAAACATACATCATTCTACATCTGAATGCTGAATACGTTTCGCAGCTTACCTTCCTCCCATTAATTATTTTATGTATCTACAAGTGCAACATGTTGATATAGAGCAATTTGTTGCCCGTATTACTGGAGTATGGATATCTCGAGTCAGTGGCTTGGCCGGAACTCCTTCAGAAATCGGTCTCCTGTTTTATAAGACTATTAAGTCTAAACAAAGGGCTCTGCTAGAGAAATCCTCTACTGTAAGGTAAAGACAACCCAGGACTGACTAGTCATTATAGGGAAGGACTTTCCTTCTCCTGGAGATGGATTAGTGCTAGGGATAGATTGATTCAAGTGAAATGGCTATATATTGTATATTATACTCTGGTCAGATTACAGAAAATGTGGAATCTAGTTAGTGATCTCTGTACCCATTGTGGAGATTGTAGGGGCACCTTCTATTATGTGGTGTGGGATATACAGTAGAACAACGCTAGCAAATAAGCAAATTAACACGGACCTTACTGAGACCAGGTTCTCCCCTGACGAAGCCTGCGTGGCGAAACACACATTGGGGTGTATGCATGTTTCTTGGTTAATAATATGATTTATTTATTGACATGGTGATGTGATATTACACGGTGATGTGATATTACATGGTGATGTGTTATTACATGGTGATGTGATATTACATGGTGATGTGTTATTACTAGAGATGAGCGAACACTAAAATGTTCGAGGTTCGAAATTCGATTCGAACAGCCGCTCAATGTTCGTGTGTTCGAACGGGTTTCGAACCCCATTATAGTCTATGGGGAACAGATACTCGTTAAGGGGGAAACCCAAATCCGTGTCTGGAGGGTCACCAAGTCCACTATGACAACCCAGGAAATTATGCCAACACCTCTGGAATGACACTGGGACATAAGGGGAAGCATGTCTGGGGGCATCTAACACACCAAAGACCCTCTATTACCCCAAAATCACAGCCTAACAACTACACACTTTACACACTCAATACCACCTCTCTGACAGTAGGAAAACACCTTGAAACGTATATTTGGCACTTGCAGTGAGGAGAGCTTGTCACCAGCAGTGAATTTGGCCCTTGTAGTAAGTTGAGGTTGGCACCAACATTTGTTTTGAAAATCAGGGTGGATTGAGCCTCTAACCAGCAGAGTTTGGGCAAATTCATGGTGGAGGGAGCCTCTAAAAACCCCAGTTTGGGCAAATTCATGGTGGAGGGAGCCTCTAAAAACCACAGTTTGGACCAATTCATGGTGGAGGGAGCCTCTAAAAACCCCAGTTTGGACCAATTCATGGTGGAGGGAGCCTCTAAAAACCACAGTTTGGACCAATTCATGGTGGAGGGAGCCTCTAAAAACCCCAGTTTGGACCAATTCATGATGGAGGGAGCCTCTAAACAGCCCAGTTTGGGCAAATTCATGGTGGAGGGAGCCTCTAAAAAACCCCAGTTTGGACCAATTCATGGTGGAGGGAGCCTCTAAAAACCCCAGTTTGGACCAATTCATGGTGGAGGGAGCCTCTAAACAGCCCAGTTTGGGCAAATTCATGGTGGAGGGAGCCTCTAAACAACCCAGTTTGGGCAAATTCATGGTGGAGGGAGCCTCTAAAAACCCCAGTTTGGACCAATTCATGGTGGAGGGAGCCTCTAAAAACCCCAGTTTGGACCAATTCATGGTGGAGGGAGCCTCTAAAAACCCCAGTTTGGACCAATTCATGATGGAGGGAGCCTCTAAACAGCCCAGTTTGGGCAAATTCATGGTGGAGGGAGCCTCTAAAAACCCCCAGTTTGGACCAATTCATGGTGGAGGGAGCCTCTAAAAACCCCAGTTTGGACCAATTCATGGTGGAGGGAGCCTCTAAACAGCTCAGTTTGGGCAAATTCATGGTGGAGGGAGCCTCTAAACAGCCCAGTTTGGGCAAATTCATGGTGGAGGGAGCTTCTAA
The DNA here is from genome assembly GCF_031893055.1 of Leptodactylus fuscus. Lineage (NCBI taxonomy): Eukaryota > Metazoa > Chordata > Amphibia > Anura > Leptodactylidae > Leptodactylus > Leptodactylus fuscus. Next base: position 190,887,417 of record NC_134267.1, read on the forward strand.
AAACCCCAGTTTGGACCAATTCATGGTGGAGGGAGCCTCTAAAAACCCCAGTTTGGACCAATTCATGGTGGAGGGAGCCTCTAAACAGCCCAGTTTGGGCAAATTCATGGTGGAGGGAGCCTCTAAAAACCCCCAGTTTGGACCAATTCATGGTGGAGGGAGCCTCTAAAAACCCCAGTTTGGACCAATTCATGGTGGAGGGAGCCTCTAAACAGCCCAGTTTGGGCAAATTCATGGTGGAGGGAGCCTCTAAACAGCCCAGTTTGGGCAAATTCATGGTGGAGGGAGCCTCTAAAACCCCCAGTTTGGACCAATTCATGGTGGAGGGAGCCTCTAAAAACCCCAGTTTGGACCAATTCATGGTGGAGGGAGCCTCTAAAAACCCCAGTTTGGACCAATTCATGATGGAGGGAGCCTCTAAACAGCCCAGTTTGGGCAAATTCATGGTGGAGGGAGCCTCTAAAACCCCCAAGTTTGGACCAATTCATGGTGGAGGGAGCCTCTAAAAACCCCAGTTTGGACCAATTCATGGTGGAGGGAGCCTCTAAACAGCTCAGTTTGGGCAAATTCATGGTGGAGGGAGCCTCTAAACAGCCCAGTTTGGGCAAATTCATGGTGGAGGGAGCCTCTAAAAACCCCAGTTTGGACCAATTCATGGTGGAGGGAGCCTCTAAAAACCCCAGTTTGGACCAATTCATGGTGGAGGGAGCCTCTAAACAGCCCAGTTTGGACCAATTCATGGTGGAGGGAGCCTCTAAAAACCCCAGTTTGGACCAATTCATGGTGGAGGGAGCCTCTAAACAGCCCAGTTTGGGCAAATTCATGGTGGAGGGAGCCTCTAAAAACCCCAGTTTGGACCAATTCATGGTGGAGGGAGCCTCTAAAAACCCCAGTTTGGACCAATTCATGATGGAGGGAGCCTCTAAACAGCCCAGTTTGGACCAATTCATGGTGGAGAGAGCCTCTAAAAACCCCAGTTTGGACCAATTCATGGTGGAGGGAGCCTCTAAACAGGCCAGTTTGGGCAAATTCATGGTGGAGGGAGCCTCTAAACAGCCCAGTTTGGGCAAATTCATGGTGGAGGGAGCCTCTAACCAGCCCAGTTTGGACCAATTCATGGTGGAGGGAGCCTCTAAAAACCTCAGTTTGGACCAATTCATGGTGGAGGGAGCCTCTAAACAGCCCAGTTTGGACCAATTCATGGTGGAGGGAACCTCTAAAAACCCCAGTTTGGACCAATTCATGGTGGAGGGAGCCGCTAAACAGCCCAGTTTGGACCAAATCATGGTGGAGGGAGCCTCTAACCAGCAGAGTTGGTGGAAATCAGGGTGGAGGGAGCCTCTAACCAGCAGAGTTGTGGGAAAGCAGGGTGGAGGGAGCCTCTAACCAGCAGAGTTGGTGGAAATCAGGGTGGAGGGAGCCTCTAACCAGCAGAGTTGTGGGAAAGCAGGGTGGAGGGAGCCTCTAACCAGCAGAGTTGTGGGAAAGCAGGGTGGAGGGAGCCTCTAACCAGCAGAGTTGTGGGAAAGCAGGGTGGAGGGAGCCTCTAACCAGCAGAGTTGGGGGAAATCAGGGTGGAGGGAGCCTAGTATTAGCAGAATTGTGCAACGCTTATGGTGGATGAGTATGAGGATGCGGAGGAATTGGAGAGGTTGAGTACAGACATGGAGTTTCATGTTGGGGTGCTTTACACAGGTGGGCACAAAAATGAAGGCTCTATCCAGTGGTGGTTCATTTTTATCAAAGTGAGCCGGTCGGCACTCTCAGCTGACAGACGGGTGCGCTTGTCAGTGATGATGCCACCGGCTGCACTGAACACCCTCTCAGATAGGACACTGGCGGCAGGACAGGACAGCACCTCCAAGGCATATAGGGCAAGTTCAAGCCACAGGTCCAACTTCGACACCCAATACGTGTAGGGCGCAGAGGGGTCGGAGAGGACAGGGCTGTGGTCGGAAAGGTATTCCTGCAACATGCGCCTATACTTCTCACGCCTGGTGACACTAGGACCCTCCGTGGCGGCACTTTGGCGAGGGGGTGCCATCAAGGTGTCCCAGACCTTAGCCAGTGTGCCCCTCGTTTGTGTGGACCGGTGAGAACTTGGTTGCCTACTGGAGGAACTGCCCTCCCTGCCGCCAACGTCACATGCTGGAAACATCTCCATCATATTCTGCACCAATTGCCTGTGGCAAGCATTGATGCGATTGGCCCTCCCCTCTACCGGAATAAAAGACGAGATGTTGTTTTTATACCGGGGGTCAAGGATAGCAAAGATCCAGTACTGGTTGTCCTCCATGATTTTGACAATACGCTTGTCGGTTGTAAAGCACCCCAACATGAACTCAGCCATGTCTGCCACAGTGTTAGTTGGCATGACTCCTCTGGCTCCACCGGAAAGTTCAATCTCCATTTCCTCCTCATCCTCCATGTCTACCCATCCGCGCTGCAACAATGGGACGATTCGAAGTTGCCCGGAAGCCTCCTGTATCACCATCACATCATCGGACAACTCTTCTTCCTCCTCCTCCTCCTCCTCCTCCATTAAACGCAGTGAAGCGGACAGATGTGTGGACCTACTCTCCAGCTGTGACGGATCGGATGCTATCCCTGACTCCTCTGTGTGATCTGAGTTATCCCTGATGTCAATCAGGGATTCTCTCAGAACACACAAGAGCGGGATTGTAAGGCTCACCATCGCATCCTCAGAGCTCACCCTCCTTGTGGACTCCTCAAACACCCGTAGGATGTCACAAAGGTCTCTCATCCATGGCCACTCATGGATGAGAAACTGAGGCAGCTGACTTTGTGGCACCCTAGGGTTTTGTAGCTGGTATTCCATCAAAGGTCTCTGCTGCTCAACCACTCTATTCAACATCTGAAACGTTGAGTTCCAGCGTGTGGGGACGTCGCACAAAAGCCGGTGTTGTGGCACATGCAGGCGTTGCTGGAGAGATTTTAAGCTAGCAGCGGCTACTGTCGACTTGCGAAAGTGGGCGCACATGCGCCGCACTTTCACCAGTAGCTCTGGAACATTGGGGTAGCTCTTTAGGAAACGTTGCACCACTAGGTTGAAGACGTGGGCCAGGCATGGAACATGTTGGAGTCCGGCAAGCTCCAGAGCTGCTACCAGGTTCCGGCCGTTATCACAAACGACCATGCCTGGGCCCAGGTGCAGCGGCTCAAACCATATTGCCGTCTCATCGAGGAGGGCATCCCTCACCTCGGAGGCAGTGTGCTGTCTGTCCCCCAAGCTGATCAGCTTCAGCACAGCCTGCTGACGTCTACCAACGCCAGTGCTGCAACGTTTCCAACTCGTAGCTGGGGTCAATCTAACAACAGCGGAGGAGGAGGCGGTGGCGGAGGAGGAGGCGGTGGCGGAAGAGGAGGCGGTAGAGGAGGAGGAGGAGGAGGGGGGTGTTCTTCTCGTGTCCCTGCCAGGAATGTTAGGCGGGGAGACGAGGTACACCGGGCCAGTTTGGGAAGCAGTCCCAGCCTCAACTACAGTCACCCAGTGTGCCGTCAGTGAAATGTAGCGTCCCTGTCCGCATGCACTTGTCCACGCGTCGGTGGTCAAGTGGACCTTTGTGCAAAGCGCGGAACTAAGGGCCCGCCTGATGTTGAGTAGCACGTGCTGGTGCAAGGCGGGGACGGCACACCGGGAGAAGTAGTGACGGCTAGGGACGGCATAGCGAGGTGCCGCAGTTGCCATCAGGTCCAGGAAAGCGGGAGTTTCAACAAGCCGGAACGCCAACATCTCCTGGGCCAGCAGTTTAGCGATGTTGGCATTCAAGGCTTGCGCGTGTGGGTGGTTAGCAGTGTATTTCTGCCGCCGCTCCAATGTCTGAGAGATGGTGGGTTGTTGTAAAGAAGCGCCTGATGGTGCCTTTGATGGTGCAGGAGAAGGAGATAAGACAGGAACAGGGGAGGATGAGGGAGAAGTCAACAAAGTGGCGGAGGCAGATGAAGTGGTGTCCTGGCTCGTCCTCTGGAGTGCATCGCCAGCACAGTCAGCAGTGGCAGTGGCAGAGGCAGAGGCAGTGGCAGAGGCAGTGGCAGTGGCGTGAACGGCAGGCGGCCTTTGTCCTGCCGTTGCTGCCTGCCACTGATTCCAGTGCTTGGATTCCAAATGACGGCGCATTGAAGTGGTGGACAGGTTGCTCTTCTCAGAGCCCCTAATCAATTTCGAGAGGCAAATTGTGCAGACAACACTATATCTGTCCTCGGCGCATTCCTTGAAAAAACTCCACACCTTCGAGAAACGTGCCCTCGAGGTGGGAGTTTTTCGGGGCTGGGTACGAACTGGAACATCTTGGGAGATTCCGGGTGTGGCCTGGCTTCGCCTAAGCTGCTGACCTCTGCCTCTGCCTCTAGCTACCCTTTTTGGTGCTGCACCTGCCTCAACATCCACACTACTTTCCCTGCTTGACATCCCCCCTGTCCAGGTCGGGTCAGTGTCCTCATCATCCACCACTTCCTCTTCCAACTCCTGTCTCATCTCCTCCTCCCGCACAATGCGCCGGTCAACTGGATGCCCTGACGGCAACTGCGTCACATCATCGTCGATGAGGGTGGGTTGCTGGTCATCCACCACCAAATCGAACGGAGATGGAGGAGACTCTAGTGTTTGAGCATCTGGACACAGATGCTCCTCTGTTAGGTTCGTGGAATCGTGACGTGGAGAGGCAGGTTGAGGGACAATGAAAGGAGCGGAGAACAGCTCTGGGGAGCAGGGACAGTTGGGGTTATTGTTCTGTGAAGCTTGGGAATTTTGGGAGGAAGGAGGACAAGACTGTTGGGTAATAGGAGGAGAGGAGGCAGAGTCTGACTGGCTGCTGGACAATGTGCTGTAAGCGTTCTCTGACAGCCATTGCAAGACCTGTTCCTGGTTCTCGGGCCTACTAAGGTTTGTACCCTGCAGTTTAGTTAATGTGGCAAGCAACCCTGGCACTGTGGAGTGGCGCAATGCTTGCTGCCCCACAGGAGTAGGCACGGGACGCCCTGTGGCTTCACTGCTACCTTGCTCCCCAGAACCATTCCCCCGACCTCGCCCACGGCCTCGTCCACGTCCCTTTCCGGGAGCCTTGCGCATTTTGAATTCCCAGTTAGAAATTGGCACTATATACCAGTAGCAAAAATTGTGGGTGCACGTAACCCCAATATATTCTTTGAATTCCCAGTCAGACAATGGCACTATATACCAGTAGCAAGAAATGAGGGTATTTATAACCCCAATATATTCTTTGAATTACCAGTCAGAAACTGGCACTATATGGCAGTAGCAAGAAATGAGGGTATTTATAACCCCAATATATTCTTTGAATTCCCAGTCAGACAATGGCACTATATACCAGTAGCAAGAAATGAGGGTATTTGTAACCCCAATATATTCTTTGAATTCCCAGTCAGACAATGGCACTATATACCAGTAGCAAGAAATGAGGGTATTTGTAACCCCAATATATTCTTTGAATTCCCAGTCAGACAATGGCACTATATACCAGTAGCAAAAATTGTGGGTGCACGTAACCCCAATATATTCTTTGAATTACCAGTCAGAAACTGGCACTATATGGCAGTAGCAAGAAATGAGGGTATTTGTAACCCCAATATATTCTTTGAATTCCCAGTCAGACAATGGCACTATATACCAGTAGCAAGAAATGAGGGTATTTATAACCCCAATATATTCTTTGAATTCCCAGTCAGACAATGGCACTATATACCAGTAGCAAGAAATGAGGGTATTTATAACCCCAATATATTCTTTGAATTCCCAGTCAGACAATGGCACTATATACCAGTAGCAAGAAATGAGGGTATTTGTAACCCCAATATATTCTTTGAATTCCCAGTCAGACAATGGCACTATATACCAGTAGCAAAAATTGTGGGTGCACGTAACCCCAATATATTCTTTGAATTACCAGTCAGAAACTGGCACTATATGGCAGTAGCAAGAAATGAGGGTATTTGTAACCCCAATATATTCTTTGAATTACCAGTCAGAAACTGGCACTATATGGCAGTAGCAAGAAATGAGGGTATTTATAACCCCAATATATTCTTTGAATTCCCAGTCAGACAATGGCACTATATACCAGTAGCAAGAAATGAGGGTATTTGTAACCCCAATATATTCTTTGAATTCCCAGTCAGACAATGGCACTATATACCAGTAGCAAAAATTGTGGGTGCACGTAACCCCAATATATTCTTTGAATTGCCAGTCAGAAACTGGCACTATATGGCAGTAGCAAGAAATGAGGGTATTTGTAACCCCAATATATTCTTTGAATTCCCAGTCAGACAATGGCACTATATACCAGTAGCAAGAAATGAGGGTATTTGTAACCCCAATATATTCTTTGAATTCCCAGTCAGACAATGGCACTATATACCAGTAGCAAGAAATGAGGGTATTTGTAACCCCAATATATTCTTTGAATTCCCAGTCAGACAATGGCACTATATACCAGTAGCAAAAATTGTGGGTGCACGTAACCCCAATATATTCTTTGAATTACCAGTCAGAAACTGGCACTATATGGCAGTAGCAAGAAATGAGGGTATTTGTAACCCCAATATATTCTTTGAATTCCCAGTCAGACAATGGCACTATATACCAGTAGCAAGAAATGAGGGTATTTATAACCCCAATATATTCTTTGAATTCCCAGTCAGACAATGGCACTATATACCAGTAGCAAGAAATGAGGGTATTTATAACCCCAATATATTCTTTGAATTCCCAGTCAGACAATGGCACTATATACCAGTAGCAAGAAATGAGGGTATTTGTAACCCCAATATATTCTTTGAATTCCCAGTCAGACAATGGCACTATATACCAGTAGCAAGAAATGAGGGTATTTGTAACCCCAATATATTCTTTGAATTCCCAGTCAGACAATGGCACTATATACCAGTAGCAAAAATTGTGGGTGCACGTAACCCCAATATATTCTTTGAATTACCAGTCAGAAACTGGCACTATATGGCAGTAGCAAGAAATGAGGGTATTTGTAACCCCAATATATTCTTTGAATTCCCAGTCAGACAATGGCACTATATACCAGTAGCAAGAAATGAGGGTATTTGTAACCCCAATATATTCTTTGAATTCCCAGTCAGACAATGGCACTATATACCAGTAGCAAGAAATGAGGGTATTTGTAACCCCAATATATTCTTTGAATTCCCAGTCAGACAATGGCACTATATACCAGTAGCAAGAAATGAGGGTATTTGTAACCCCAATATATTCTTTGAATTCCCAGTCAGACAATGGCACTATATACCAGTAGCAAGAAATGAGGGTATTTGTAACCCCAATATATTCTTTGAATTCCCAGTGAGACAATGGCACTATATACCAGTAGCAAAAATTGTGGGTGCACGTAACCCCAATATATTCTTTGAATTACCAGTCAGAAACTGGCACTATATGGCAGTAGCAAGAAATGAGGGTATTTGTAACCCCAATATATTCTTTGAATTCCCAGTCAGACAATGGCACTATATACCAGTAGCAAGAAATGAGGGTATTTATAACCCCAATATATTCTTTGAATTCCCAGTCAGACAATGGCACTATATACCAGTAGCAAGAAATGAGGGTATTTATAACCCCAATATATTCTTTGAATTCCCAGTCAGACAATGGCACTATATACCAGTAGCAAGAAATGAGGGTATTTATAACCCCAATATATTCTTTGAATTCCCAGTCAGACAATGGCACTATATACCAGTAGCAAGAAATGAGGGTATTTGTAACCCCAATATATTCTTTGAATTCCCAGTCAGACAATGGCACTATATACCAGTAGCAAGAAATGAGGGTATTTGTAACCCCAATATGTTCTTTGAATTCCCAGTCAGACAATGGCACTATATACCAGTAGCAAGAAATGAGGGTATTTGTAACCCCAATATATTCTTTGAATTCCCAGTCAGACAATGGCACTATATACCAGTAGCAAGAAATGAGGGTATTTATAACCCCAATATATTCTTTGAATTCCCAGTCAGACAATGGCACTGTATACCAGTAGCAAGAAATGAGGGTATTTATAACCCCAATATATTCTTTGAATTCCCAGTCAGACAATGGCACTATATACCAGTAGCAAAAATTGTGGGTGCACGTAACCCCAATATATTCTTTGAATTCCCAGTCAGACAATGGCACTATATGGCAGTAGCAAAAATAGTGGGTATATATAGCCCCAATTCTATTGCTAGGGGACTTGCAGTGTATTTCTGGGGTGAAGGTGGGGGGGCACACCGTTGGAACGGGTATCGGGGGTATATATCGGGTATACGGGAATACACTGTGAGTGTATTCCATTCAGGATCCTGGGAAAGCTGGGTTGCGGCGATTGAGCCCGTCAGTGCCACGTTACACTGACAAGCTTCTCCCTGGAATTGAAGTTATATGTAAGCCCAATATATTCTTTGAATTCCCAGTCAGACAATGGCACTATATGGCAGTAGCAAAAATAGTGGGTGTATATAGCCCCAATTCTATTGCTAGGGGACTTGCAGGGTATTTCTGGGGTGAAGGTGGGGGGGGCACACCGTTGGAACGGGTATCGGGGGTATATATCGGGTATATGGGAATACATTGACAGTGTATTCCATTCAGGATCCTGGGAAAGCTGGTTTGCGGCGATTGAGCCCGTCAGTGCCACGTTACACTGACAAACTTCTCCCTGGAATTTAGCTCTTATAAGAGCTGTTGGTTGTCTTCTCCTTCCTATCCTAGCCTGTCCCTGCCTACCCAGAATCTAAGCCCTAGCTAACTGGACGGAAACCTCCGTCCCCGGTGAATTGCAAGCTCAGAATGACGCGAACCTGGGCGGCGCTGTTCTTTTAAATTAGAGGTCACATGTTTTCGGCAGCCAATGGGTTTTGCCTACTTTTTTCAACGTCACCGGTGTCGTAGTTCCTGTCCCACCTACCCTGCGCTGTTATTGGAGCAAAAAAGGCGCCAGGGAAGGTGGGAGGGGAATCGAGTAATGGCGCACTTTACCACGCGGTGTTCGATTCGATTCGAACATGCCGAACAGCCTAATATCCGATCGAACATGAGTTCGATAGAACACTGTTCGCTCATCTCTAGTTATTACATGGTGATGTGATATTACATGGTGATGTGTTATTACATGGTGATGTGTTATTACACGGTGATGTGTTATTACACGGTGATGTGATATTACACGGTGATGTGTTATTACACGGTGATGTGATATTACACGGTGATGTGATATTACACGGTGATGTGTTTTTACACGGTGATGTGTTTTTACACGGTGATGTGTTATTACACGGTGATGTGTTATTACACGGTGATGTGATATTACACGGTGATGTGATATTACACGGTGATGTGTTATTACACGGTGATGTGATATTACACGGTGATGTGATATTACACGGTGATGTGTTTTTACACGGTGATGTGTTTTTACACGGTGATGTGTTATTACACGGTGATGTGATATTACACGGTGATGTGATATTACACGGTGATGTGTTTTTACACGGTGATGTGTTTTTACACGGTGATGTGTTATTACACGGTGATGTGTTATTACATGGTGATGTGATATTACATGGTGATGTGTTATTACATGGTGATGTGTTATTACATGGTGATGTGATATTACATGGTGATATGTTACTCTCTGGATCATGTTCCTGTCATATGCTTTGACTATTGTTGTGCTAACACTTGAATGCACTTTGTCCTGCATCTATTTATACTGTGAGGCTTTATTTCCTGGACAGTGTTCCTCTGATGCGCTATAACTCTTGGTACCAGCAGGACATACATTTGGCATTACATTGGTAGTACTTCAAGCTTCTCTGTGGACTTGCCAGTTAAATTGTATTCATTCCACTGCCATCTATATTTATTTTTATTGTCCATTTAGGATGGTCTTCTATTGTGGGCTTTGTTCTCTGCCATTCCTCCCTTTATACATTGGGTCTTATCCCTGTGTGAGGATGAGACTCCCAGCTATGTATTTTGCAATTATGTGTTTGGACTTGGCGAATTATTACCTGGCCAGAATCTTTTTTTTTTCTTTTTTTTTTTTTGTAGAACAAATCTATTTATACCAAATGGCTCTTTTCTTCTACATGGTGGATCAAAGACTGGCACAACATCATTTTCCTTATGTACAATATATTTGTGTCAATGTGGATCTCACAGTTAAAATGAGAGAAGACTTCTTTACAAAGGAGGTGTTTACCAAAGAAAACATTCTTTACAAGTCTTATATTGCCAAGTGATAGTAAGCAATGAGGGATCCTGAAATATTATATGGAAGAATTAGAATTCCACCATACTTGGGGTCAAATTAGGGAAGGTGAGGGTCCCACACCAACACATCCTAAGGCTGATTTCACACGGAGTTAACACTCCACTCATTCTGACACGTAAACACGTTCAGAGTGAGCGGAGTAAAACAGAATTCTATTGACTTCAATGGGTTCAGTCTTACATGCGCTTCCCATTGAACTCAATGGGAGGCTTTTTCACCTATTGCTTTCAATGTGATACACGCGTATCACATTGAAAGCAATAGGTAAAAGAGCCTCCCATTGAGTTCAATGGGTAGCACGCGTAAGACTGAACCCATTGAAGTCAATAGAATTCTGTTTTACTCCGCTCACTCTGAACGTGTTTACGTGTCAGAATGAGCGGAGTATTAACTCTGTGTGAAAGCAGCCTAAGAGATCCAAATAGAAAAAGGAGACAAAAAATCCCCGGTACCGAGCCGTTCTTTGTGTAATACCCTTGGTATAGAGAATAAATAAATAGATACAGCAATACAGGTGTCCGCTCACCTGGCTTGGTTGTGTTAAGCACAACAACCAATAGATGTATAAACGGAAAACCGGTATGGTTCTGGAAGGCAGCTGCTGATCACAGTCTCAGGGACGTCTGTGCAAATACAAAAAGAGGAACCAGCCTTGCGGACGAACAGGCAGATAAACAGCGCTGGGTGAGCGCTGTTTATCTGCCTGTTCGTCTGCAAGGCTGGTTCCTCCTTTTGTAAGAGATCCAAATGACCTTCTATAAAAGCCATATATATGAGTATGGTCATATACACATGTAGCCCTTGTCATTGAAGTCTGAGGGAGTTATAGAGACAGTCAAGCTAGTAACCCCTTACAATTCACTCTTTCTGCCTGGCCAACTCTCCATTCTTTTTGGCTAGATAGGATAATTAAATGGCCATTGGGGACAGTAGGTGGTGGAGGAGGAACATGTCCCTTCCCTATAATTCAGCCTCACACTATACAACTTTGTTATACATGGAATGCAGCACTACTACAGGAATAGCCTGTTCTATGTGATACATGTATAGGGAGCTATAGTGATTACACAACTGGGTTGTAGTTACAAATTGATATGTGCTACAGATAGTGACAGGTAATGTAAACTTTGGACGTGAACATGGAAGCAAATGAAATGTCACAGTAAATGCAATACGGTATCCCTGTTACACGCAGCCTCACAGTATGGAGCAGTGCTGAATACAGGCCATGAAATATTAATTACAATCTTCTACTCATTAACTCTGAAGGTATTAGCAGTGCATACAACTATAGAGACAAAGCAGAGGTAACTGTGAGAAGAGGCTGCGCTCCGAGAGATTTACAACACAGCACAACATGGAGGCTCCGGTTTTCTCATTAGTATTTAATCTGATGTCGCTAAGCAGCGTAGACATTGGAAAAAGAGGCAATGACCAGAATGTGCACCAGATAACATGCGGGTAACATCCAAGCATTAGATTGGCCACTCTGCACTCACCTGTGGCTAATATTCTGCAATATACTGTAGCAGAATAGTGGATGAGATTTGGAGAAATCTTATCTGCATGCTGTGACTAAAACCCACAGAGTAAAGTCAACTTTGCTTTTCTAGTGAATCCATCCACACATTGTTGGAAAATACATACCTAAGTCAATAGGTATAATGGAAGCAGAAAGTCCGCAAAATAAATTTCTACAGACTTTCTGTGAAAATCGCTGCAGGAAAAACCATGACGTGTTGACACCATGGCTTTTACTGTAGTGCTTTTTTGCTGCAGCCTGCTATATGGGGCCTTATCCTAAGGCTGAAGCCCCATGTTGCGGAAACACATTTTTTTTTTTTTTTTTTGGTGCAGAAACACAGTGGAAAAAAATACAGTGTTTTACAGTGCCAGCAAAGTAAATGAGAAACATTTGAAAACGCATCATGTCAATTATACCTGCGAAAACGCTGGCATTTTCCCTATAGGTTTAATAAGGGAAGAAAATCCAAGGAGAAAAACTCAGAAAAAATGCAATGAAAAACTCTGCAAAAAAATAAATAAAAAAAAATGCACTGCATTCTGTAACATGGGGCCATAGCCTAAACCTATTTGCACTATCTAGCTTAAGCCTACTTGCACATGACCGTGGGACAAAGACAGCCATTTTTCAAACCCATTTTACACCAAAGAAGGGTGGCCATGGTCCCCTGGTCCCGATTGGCGGGAGGTATGTCCTGGATTCAACTCATCTGCCTCCGGAGAACGTAGATGAGTTGAATACAGTGATGAAGCAGGAGCAGACAGCCCCTGCCTCACCACTGTTCTACTGAATATACCGGCTTCTGGAGCTATAAGTGCAATGTGATGACATCACTCATGTCGCGCCTGCAGCTGCCTCAACACTGCAGGACAAGAGACCTAAGACAGAGAGGCAGTGGAGAGAGAAGAGGCGAGTATCAGTGGTTTTTTTTATGTTAAACATTGGCAGATGAAGAGGGACATTAAACTATGGGGGCAGATGGAGGGGAGACAATAAACTGGGGGCATATAAAGAGAGACATTAAACTGAGGGACATATGAGGCAGACATTAAACTTTGGGGACAGATAAAGGAGGCATTAAACTGTGGAGGCAAGTGGAGGGGGCAATAACTTGGGGGCATATAAGTGGAACATTAAATTGGGGGGCATATTAAGTGGGCCATTAAACTGGGGGGCATATGCGAATATTAAACTTTGGTGACAGAGGGGGCATTAAGCTGTGGGGACAGATGAAGAGGGACATTAAACTGGGGGAAGATGGAGGGAGACATTAAACTAAGGGCAACTGGAGGAGAACATTAAACTGAGGGCAGCTGGAGGAGGACATTAAACTGGGGCAGTTGGAGGGGGGGTATTAAGTTTTTGCTGCATTTTTCTCTGTTTTTTACTGACATCTGCAATTTCACAGCTAAGGCACCACATAGAGACACGCAGCTAAAAACTGCTGCGGAAAAAAACACTGTGAAAATGCATTGGTTTTTTTTTTTGTAGCGTCTTTTGTTGTGTTTTTTGCTACATTTTTATCTGCTTTTTATCTTTCCTCCAAGAAATCTATAGGAAAAATATCTACAACACCTAAAGCTAAGGCGCCAAGTAGAGACATGCAGCTAAATAAAGCTGTAGAAAAAAACAGCAGAAACACATGCTCTGTTTTTGAAAACACAGCTTTTCCACTGCAATTTTTTCTGTCATGTGTGGATGAGATTATCTAGAATTGTATTCACTTTGCTGGCAGTGTAAAGGCAGCTTTTAGCTCTGCTGTATTTCTGCAACGTGAGGCCTTAGCCTTTGGCTGTTTTCAAGGCAGAATATTGAATTACATAAAGTAATCTCTTCAAAATATACATGGCATACAGATAAGATACAGCTACATCTATAGACATCAATGAGTATTTGCAATCTGGGTAAAAGATGTATATAGCTCCATGAACTCCGTAGTACAAACCCCCAAAACTTAACATAATGCTAAGAAAAGATAAATCACTGTTTTTTTTTTTTTCTATTATTAACCAAGTCACTCAAATGAAAAGAGCAAACCCGTGTACAGATGCAAATTATGGACCTGCTGATAACCCTGATCTATCACCAGACCAAACCCCACGGGTCAGGACAGAGTATTAGATGCTCAATTATTATGCCAGATTTATGTTTTTTCCTTACCAAAATTAGCATCGCTGGAAAGGATCCCCATATTGGCTGCCAGGGAAGTGACTACGGCATGCCAGAATAGAAATGATACCAATGACAACCTTAGAGTGATAATGATTCCTGTTAGCTAAGCTGTAAAGACTAACCAGCCCTCCGATTTATGGAGGAATAAAGTGCTGAGCACAGCAATAGCACCACATGCTATATGTCCATGCAAGAAGACATGTTCTTATTGTATTCTGGTTATATCTGAATAATGGTGTTGACGCTGGGAACAGGGTAAGGAACCTTTCAGAAGAAAAAAAATGAGGTCAAGAAATAAGGTCTATGATTCAGGAATCTTTTCAGGCCTAACTTACAACATCACATTGATGTTAATGCCAGAATATAGAAGTGTTTGTTAGTTCTGAAGCTTCATAAACAGCATCATATATAGAATCATAAGCCAGTATAATGTTGTAAACTTATAGGAGACACAGCTGGACCTGAAAATATGGCCAACATAAGACTGGTAATCTCAGCCCTAATGCATTCAAGGGAAGGGCCCTTACAGTGTCCCCTAGAGCAGTGGTCCCCAACCTTTTTTAAAGCAGGGACCGGCATCAAGCTAGATCATTTTTCCATTGCCCAACAGGACGGGGTGGGGGGCAGGGGCAGGGCTTTGATCATATAGGGGTGGGGTTAAAGGTGGGCTCCACCGTGTGGACAGGAAGGTTCTCCATCTAGATGCTTCTGGGGGCAGGTGGGCGTGACATGAGTATCTGGGCGGACATAGTGAATTGCTAGACACCAAGGCTGGATACTTTGCATTAAGCCATGTTGCTATGATAACATGGAAATTATCAGGTACCCAATAGTTTACACCTTACTACAGCAACGTGGTCTAGCGCAAAGTATCCAGCTAAGACTGAGTCCAGCCTGCCGCCACGCGGACCAGCAAAAAAAATCAACGGCCTAGGCCTGGTCCATGGACCAGTGGTTAGGGACCCCTGCCCTAGATAATCATCTAAAAACACCCAAGCTTTCACATAGTACTAAGGCCCTGCCACAAAAAGGTCATCAGTAGACAACCCCATACAAAGCCAATAGCTAGTGTCAACTTACCAAGAAATAATGAGAAAAGTGGACATAGATAATGTAGGCCTCCGATGGACTATAAGGATTTTTACCTATCTAGGAAACATTATCTGATGAAATGGTAAAAAGTTCTTGGGTAGCCCCAAACTAAAATATCTATTGGTTTTCAGCCATGAGGACTTGTGGTAGGGTGGTGTTTCCAGTATATGAACCAGCACATGTATATTTTACATATAGAGCCAATGTATGTATAAACCTGAATAAAGCCCCCAGATTTGTGGTGTAAATCACATACAGCAGTGTACTATATACTATATAGTATTGGTAAAACATTTTGGACTTCAATTGGGAATTTGCTATGAAATTTTGGTGACCTAATTTGGTGAATTATTTCATACTAGATTTATTGCAGAAATTTCTCGGATCATGCAATTTATCTGAATGGGACTTGCCTATATCCATAAGCTTGTTAGAAACAACACCGTTCAGATGAATAGAACGGATTTCCAACCACAAACATTATTTCAACCAGGGCTATGGAATTGGCAATCTGACCACCATCTCCAAATCCTGCTTTCTAAATTACCAACAGCCATGGTCAGTCAGAAGCAGGAAAGTTCCTCTAATTCATGAAAAATCCAGTGACTGATCCCTATGAAAATAAATATGTAACAAACAATATCAATATAATTATACAATATCAATAAATGTATAATATAATATAATCATTTTTATTATGATGTCAGAGTCAGTAACTTTTTTCAGACTACACTCAAAATTGATCCGCTCAGATTCCACAGCCCAGATTTGCAATAAATCTACCACATGTGTAATTTTCCTTTTGGCTTTTATAGTCATGTTGTGATCTATTGGGAAAGCTGACATAGAAGTGCCACATCTTTAATATATAGCCCTAATTTGCGCCAATGGTACGCTACTTTGTTATTTTTACACCCCGCTCACCGTTTTTTAAGACAGGATTTCTTGGACTGTCAAATCTGCTATAACTCATACCAAGGAACTTCCGTGAGTTATTCCTGAAATCTACACTAGGTCCAGAAATATTGTAATTTTTTATGTTATGTCAATTCAACATAAAAAAAATATAGTGACCCAATCTGTTTAGGACACCAGTTTAGCTTATATCAGATGAATTCAACCCTAGAGATCTTTCCCATGATATATCTCCAAATGTTGCATATACAGTCCTATGAAAAAGTTTGGGCACCCCTATTAATCTTAATCATTTTTTGTTCTAAATATTTTGGTGTTTGCAACAGCCATTTCAGTTTGATATATCTAATAACTGATGGACACAGTAATATTTCAGGATTGAAATGAGGTTTATTGTACTAACAGAAAATGTGCAATATGCATTAAACCAAAATTTGACCGGTCCAAAAGTATGGGCACCCTTATCATTTTATTGATTTGAATTCCCCTAACTACTTTTTACTGACTTACTGAAGCACAAAATTGGTTTTGTAACCTCAGTGAGCTTTGAACTTCATAGCCAGATGTATCCAATCATAAGAAAAGGTATTTAAGGTGGCCAATTGCAAGTTGATCTCCTATTTGAATCTCCTCTGAAGAGTGGCATCATGGGCTACTCAAAACAACTCTCAAATGATCTGAAAACAAAGATTGTTCAACATAGTTGTTCAGGGGAAGGATACAAAAAGTTGTCTCAGAGATTTAACCTGTCAGTTTCCACTGTGAGGAACATAGTAAGGAAATGGAAGACCACAGGGACAGTTCTTGTTAAGCCCAGAAGTGGCAGGCCAAGAAAAATATCAGAAAGGCAGAGAAGAAGAATGGTGAGAACAGTCAAGGACAATCCACAGATGACCTCCAAAGAGCTGTAGCATCATCTTGCTGCAGATGGTGTCACTGTGCATCGGTCAACAATACAGCGCACTTTGCACAAGGAGAAGCTGTATGGGAGAGTGATGAGAAAGAAGCCGTTTCTGCAAGCACGCCACAAACAGAGTCGCCTGAGGTATGCAAAAGCACATTTGGACAAGCCAGCTTCATTTTGGATGAAGGTCCTGTGGACTGATGAAACAAAGATTGAGTTGTTTGGTCATACAAAAAGGCGTTATGCATGGCGTCCAAAAAAACAGCATTCCAAGAAAAACACTTGCTACCCACTGTAAAATTTGGTGGAGGTTCGATCATGCTTTGGGGCTGTGTGGCCAATGCTGGCACCGGGAATCTTGTTAAAGTTGAGGGTCGCATGGATTCCACTCAGCATCCGCAGATTCTTGAGAATAATGTTCAAGAATCAGTGACGAAGTTGAAGTTACGCCGGGGATGGATATTTCAGCAAGACAATGATCTAAAACACCGCTCCAAATCGACTCAGGCATTCATGCAGAGGAACAATTACAATGTTCTGGAATGGCCATCCCAGTCCCCAGACCTGAATATCATTGAACATCTGTGGGATGATTGGAAGCGGGCTGTCCATGCTCGGCGACCATCAAACTTAACTGAACTTGAATTGTTTTGTAAAGAGGAATGGTCCAAAATACCTTCATCCAGGATCCAGGAACTGATTAAAAGCTACATGAAGCGACTAGAGGCTGTTATCTTTGTAAAAGGAGGATCTACTAAATATTAATGTCACTTTTCTGTTGAGGTGCCCATACTTTTGCACCGGTCAAATTTTGGTTTAATGCATATTGCACATTTTCTGTTAGTACAATAAACCTCATTTCAATCCTGAAATATTACTGTGTCCATCAGTTATTAGATATATCAAACTGAAATGGCTGTTATAAACACCAAAATATTTAGAACTAAAAATGATTAAGATTAATAGGGGTGCCCAAACTTTTTCATAGGACTGTACATGTATTGTGAGATTATTATTCTACCATGTTTTTACTGCATTATTGTTGTTCAAGATTCCATTATAACCATGATGTTTTTGTGTTTTTTTTAAAGCTAGTGGTCCATGAGTATCAGAGGAAAGCATGGTGAGGAACATTGATGACCTGGAATTCTGCCTCCCCTCCCATTCAGATTCTATTCTAGCAGGTCTACAGTCCTTGAGGTTCAATCCACAGCTCTCTGATGTTACGTTGAGAGTTCAAGGACGGGAGTTTCCCTGCCATCGTGCCGTGCTAGCTCTCTGCAGCCAATATTTCCATGCTATGTTCACTGGGAACTTCCAGGAAAGCATCTCTGCCCATGTAGAAATCAAAGATGTGGATCCAGACTTCTTGGAGACTCTAATTAACTTCTCATACACTGGTCGCCTGACTATTAACCAAGGCAACGTGGAAGGACTTATTCGCATCTCCAACCAACTTAATTTCCCTGCAGTACGCAAAGTTTGTGTCCGGTATTTGCAGCAACAGATGGATGCCACCAATTGCTTAGGGATATGGGAATTTGGTGAAACCCATGGCTGCCCTGAAGTTACATCAAAGGCCTGGTCCTTCCTACAAGAGAATTTTGAGGCTGTGTCTCAAGAGGAAGAATTTCTACTTTTGCCCCCTGAGCGTCTGCTTCATTACTTAAGAGATCCTCTGCTACAAGTAAAAGAAGATGAGAGTCGGGCACAGGCAGTGCTTCTGTGGGTTAGGCGAGATGTGGAAGGCCGGGCTCGCTACCTCCCAGAGCTGCTCAGTATGGCCAGGTTATCAAGTCTGACTGACCACTACCTTCAAAAACTAATGGATGCCGAGCCATTAATCAGTGAATCAGAAACATGCCGAGCCCTGGTCAGCAGGAACCTTGGACAGGTATTGTACTGAAATAACACCAGTTCCAGATGCCACAAGCCTCAGATGGTCTAGGGAACCCTTAGTTTGGTCATAAGGAGGTGGCTATATGACAGCACATTAAGTCCCTTTATGTCCGTACATCAGAACTACCCGATCTCCGTGTGCAGACATATGACATGTCTTAGATGTTTTTCCTATAAGTAATACAGTATTTCTTGTAAAGAATACTTTGTAATGCAGCAAGCAGATATTGTACAGAACCACAATACAGATACACAGATATAATTTTAGTGATTTTTTTTTTTTTTTTTGTTTGAATCCTGCTTTAAAAGGAGCCTGTATATCAACCAATCCCTGGAGATGGATACACTAGGGTTACCAGAATCAAATGGTGTTTTCCTCTGCATTGCTGAGATATCACTATTTTTGTCAATGGTGTTTTCGATGACCTCTTTGGAGCAACAGCAACATCCTCATTGTTCCAAAGACCTAGTTTGCATATTGACATAAAGAGCGATATTTTGACATTGGAGGCACCAATTCACAAGGGGAGAACACTGATCCTAACCTATCTATCTGTATGGCTTGGTTAACATGAAGGGTTCTGGTCAGGGACTTATTCGAGAATATATATGTATTTTGAAACAGAATGACCACTGGCCACAGAGTATTCACAATAAGCTGACACCTCAGTTTTGTAGAGATCACTTTTCAGCTTGTGTTTGGGCATGGTAAGCAGACATTACATTATCATCATCAAAGAGCAGGATTACAATGAAAGTTAACATATCTGTTATAAAGCTAAACTAGTTAAATGGGTCACCCAGAGCTATCCTTAGGACAAGTCATCGTTATCAGATTATTGGGGGCAGATACCTGGGACCCCTGTCCATTAGCTGCTTGAAGATGTAATGGCAGTCACAAGTACTGCAGCCTCTTCCCTATGTTGATGATACCATGTTCATCATCACATGGTACAGATTTACAGATGCAGTTCAGTCCCATTCAAGCAAATAGCCCTGCGCTCGAATACTAAGCACAGTCCTGTGTGGCGTAGTGCTTGGTATACACCTCAGTGGCCACAGCAATCATCAAAGTGTAAAGTAATGTATTTCAGTGTGGATTTATTACAAAAGATCTAAGGTGATACATTCCCTTCAAGATTCACCTTGCCTGAAGTGAGCAGATGTCTCCGGCCTACACATCACCTGTGCTATCATAGACATGACCGACCTGCCACCTCTGCCCTAGGTTGTTCCCTCTCAGAGTCTGACATGTAACTCTTACATCTGGTATAACCTCCGACATCTGTGTCACCTTTCACTATCGTCTTAACCTCTATATTGTTGTAATGAAGTGCCATCAGCCATCAGTGTCAGCTCCCACACCTGAGTCGTCCTTGTACTAGGATCACCTGCCCTAGCTGTTACTTCTATGACCCATATCACCTGTCAAGGCTATCATCAGACACTTGACTAATCTCTCCAGCAATATCTCTTCTCACCCACCGCCAGTTACCTGCTACGCCTCGTGTCACATTTCTCACACCTGTCACCTTTCAAATGCGTGTCACCTCTCTCAGCTATGACTATTGTGACCCGTATTAAAACTTGTAATTATAGCTGGATCATTCAGTGGTTGGAAAGGATTCCAGGCAATATTCCGAGACCCTCTTAGTAAGATATTATGCTTATTTTTATTCAGCGTATATTTCCTTCAGGTTACAAAGGGCTGTAGTGAGCCGACATCAGTATCTCTTCACCAAGTGTTGGTAGTGGTCGGTGGAAAAGTTTTGGAAGATGAAGAAGATGAGGATGAAGATGATGATGAACCTCCTAAGACATCTCCAAACTTTGCTTATTACAATCCAAAAACCAGTAAGTAATATCTGAGCTATTAGAGGCAGACTTTAAGAGTCACATATCAGTAGCAAAACCAAAACCAATGGTGTAGGGAACTTCCATGAGCTCCTAGTCCTTATACCAGTTCCTAAGTAGCCACGCACACGACCACTCCATTCCATCCATAAAGTATAGCCCTGCTATAAAGCTGTTGGACCACTTGGGAGCGCTCTGACTGACTGACTATGATGCCATGAGTTCTATGCAAACAACCGTGTTTAGTCCGAGAAATATGGCCCACACACGGACTGTGTTTTCTGCATGGAATACAGTTGTGTGCATGAGCAGTAAATCAATTGGCCATCTGATTTATAAGCCTGCTTCTCTTTGGAGCTTGAGATTTTCAGAACTGCTCCATTGACTTCATTGGGTTGGATATTTCCTCTGAAATCTCTGCCATAGCCGTTGTTCTTTAATCTAGCACTACTTCTCATAGGTTCAAAAAATGTCCTTAATGTTACAAAGTACTGACACACTGACTGCGAAGGGCCCCAATACAACACAATACTATGGGAAAATATACAGAGAATAAAATCTAGGCGATTTACTTAGGACAGATAGAAATGATAGCATAAAATTGCAAACACTGCATGTTTTGTCTGAACAGTAATATCAACGATAAGAAGAGATTGAACAGAAGTATTATATAACTTTGTACCTTCTAATACAGTCTTACATTTTTGGCAGAAACATGGATGTCACTCCCAGATTTCCCAGATTATAATAAATGGGGATTCTCAGTCACTTCACTGAATAATGATGTCTATGTCACCGGTAAGTACCACCAGAATGGAGAAGTGCATTACAAAGGGTGAAGTACGAAGGTTTGAAAAAACAGCAGAAATTGACATGTTACAATCCGCCCTGGAGGTGTTTTTGGCATAGTAAGGATGAGATCTACTTGGATCCTTCCAGTTTTGCTGGAGTTGGTAGAGAAATTTGATGCAACTATAATGTAACATTTTTGTTCTCTGTTTGACGACCAGTCACTGGATGGAGATTGTGACCATTTTTGCAACTTTTTAAAAGGTTGCAGGCCTGGGGTGTGAAACTACCAGTCTCTACTATCCTTGAGACTCCCATAGAAGTGAATGGAGAGAGATATGAATTTACAAGTGTCACACAATGGGGTCTAGTGACCCTATGCTCAAAATGAGTATACTTTAAGGCCACAATTATATAAGTTTTTACTTTGGAAGGTTTTGCATATGAAGGTCATGAACATGTCTATCTTTTAAATACAATTTTTGGAGGAACTTAAGACTGGTGATTCTTACACCAGTCCTAATTCCCTCTCTGGAAGACTCAAGGTGCACCATATTTACTATGAGGATCCATCCTCTTAGTACTTTGTGTGAATGTAGGTGCATCTCATCTTAAATCTATGCCAGTTAGAAACTAGTGAAGATTTGTGGCATAAAGCACAAAAGTTTTCTGGCAGATTGAGGTGCCAAGTTGAAGCACATTATTGGCCCCTTTCTAGGTGCAGCAATCTTAGTAAATCTTAGCCTGTGCAATGTATCAGTTAATAACAATGAATCATTGTGTTACTAGTATCTGATATAGTATTATACTGTACTTATGCAATTTAGGGCTCATAAAACTGCATAAGCTGGAAAGAACTTTTACAAATTTGATTTGATCTTGTTGATGGCCAATAAATGGACAATGCAGGCTTGTTTGTGGCCACTTGGCTCTATACCTTACTCTATATACAATGCTCTGTCATAGGTCCAGCTGTGTGTATGAGTAAACCATCACTGCCCATACAATAGTGGTCACTGTTATATCAGGTCAGGGTCCAATATTGGAATAAATAGGAAAAAAGTTCTAAAAATATCTGAATTATGCTAATGTAACTATTTTCCTCCTCAAACTTCTCTGTCTTAAAGTTCTTTCCTTATCCTCTACATATATAGAACCATGCTGTATATTTTCACCATATCTGCACAGATATGTATTTCCTTGGGTTATAATAGAGTTAGATAGGACACCTACACCTCTTTGAATTCCTCCTAGGGGGCTCTCGTGGTTCTCGAGATGATTCTTGGTCCACACGTCAAGGATGGCGCTTTGGTCTAAACGAAGGGACATGGAAACCATTATCACCTATGATTAATCCACGGACCAATCATGGCAGTGCGTCTCTGAATGGGGAAATATATGTTATTGGAGGTGAGTTGTTTCAATAAATATTGAGTACATATTACATATAATACATATTATTTTCTGGTGGAAGAGTGAGATCCTAAATATCTAACAATAGTGTTTGCTTATTTTACCAGGAACTTTACAGGAGGCAGTGGAAGTAGAGTGCTATGATCCCTACAGTGGAATATGGTCAGCAGTAAGCCCTGCACAGAAGTATGTCAGCAATTTTACTGCTGTTGGATGTGGTGGAAAGTTATATTTGGTTGGATCCTGTGCCATAAAGTACAATGCATTGACACTTCAGTGCTACAATCCATCTACAGGTATTAAGCCTGGGCACTTGCCTTCCATAAGTGTTCTTCAGGTGGCATACTATGTGATAGAAATGACTGGCAGCAAATTAAAGCAAAATATGTCACACAAACGTAAATCCTGTGCACCTAAATGTCCCAGCTGAAATGTGTATACATGCATTGCTTAAAGGAGCTCTATCATTGGGAAAAGTAATTTTTAGAAGACCGGAAGTGTCTGTGTGCACTGTCTGCTCTATGCGTATGTATAGCAGAGACGAGCCATCAGGACAGCAGCCTCTGCTGTACACACATAGAGCAGACAGTGCACAGAGACACTTCCGGTGCACGGTCTATGCTCATTAACATATGAATAAAAACAGACTTATTCAAAATCTGCTGAGGCAATTTACATACAAAAGATACATGTGAAATAGTCTTTCTAAAGGCTATGCAAGGATGTGCTTATCTAAAAACTAGTTTTCCCAATGATAGAGCCCCTTTAAGTCAAATATATTTATTAATAAAGCAAAGGTGTATGTACTATTATTGATTCCTAGTATAGTTTAGTATCCTGTATCTGTATTATCATGCCACTGAAATTTCCCCACGTGGGACTATTAAAGGATTATTTTATCTTATCTTATCTTATAAAGAAGGCCATGTAAATACTCTGGGGCATTTCAAGAGAGTGGATAGAGTGCTTGTTGGCCAGAACCTATGCAGGATTCCTTGAGAAATTGCACTGTGAGCAAACAAAAGTGTGGTAAATTGACCCAAGGGTCTTTGAAATAGTGTGCAGGAAAAAAACAAGCATCGGGCCTGCCTATCATAGATGGCAACACCCAGTACCATAATGGGGCCCCTTTCTTCTACATGTACAGCTATATTAAAAGGGTTTTTTTGGATCATGGATCACCTATCCCCAGGATAGGTCCTCAATGTCAGATCAGTTGGAGTCAGACACCTGACACCTCAGTCAGCTGATATGCGGGAGAACGTAGCAGGGAGCAGACAGCTCCGTTTTCTTTGTAGTGGTCAGACCAGGTACTGCCGATCAAATTTCATTCCCTAGAATGGGAGCTAAGCTGCAGTGACTTGGTTCTGCCACTACACTGAATGGAGGCATCTGCTTCCTGCTCCATTCTCTGTGGCCATTCTCTAACAGATATTATTAATACACACACTGGCCCCTGGAGACGATTTATTAGCTGTACAGAGATTTCTCTGCATCCCTTGCTGATGCTCCACTTTACTCCATGGACCTGTTGGGGGCATAAGACCCCCAGAGCTTATGTTGTTGTAGTTTCAAATTAAATAACAGGCCTGGATAGACTACAGCCATCCTTTAGCCTGGAGAACCACAAAGACACAGATGATGGTGTATCAAAATGGATTCTGATTTTAATGGTGCAAAAAGGTAGTTTAAATACAATACAGACAAAAGCAGGTTGGACTATTCTAATGACATGATTGGTTGTAGAGTTATAACATAAGGTGTGGCACATGACTATTGGATACGGCCTAATGTAATCTGCATCTCATTATTACTTTCCAACCTGGGATGACCTTTCTCATGAAATAAAGAAAAACTAACATCTTACACTAATTCTAGATGTATATATCACAGCAAGAGATATATTGATTACATGCTGTCTGACCACTCTGGTTTTGGGCTAACGATCAACAGGTTATAGAACCTGTTTCTACACACACCTTCAAAGATGAGACCCTTACCACAAACAGATAAGGATTTATAACCCAACCATCAACATTCCACACGCCTTATCCCCTAAAGGGGTCTCTTAGACTCTAAACAGACATTCTTATAAAGTTTATATAAGAAAAAAGTTACAAGATGGCTGACAGAATACAAGATGGAGGATGTGATCCTAACAGACCTGTGGCCCTCATATAGGGCAGTCAGTGACATCAGTGACAGTCATAGAGACAGCAAGGGAGGCAGATAAATGAGTAACACCTACTGCTCAGGTAACAAACTGGGCTTGGGGAACAGGGGTGTATATTGGTAATAAAGCTTAACCAATGCAGGGATTACACTAGTAAGCTGTATTATTCATTGGATAACCCCTTTATGATTAACAATACACCACATTTTATATATTTTAATTAGTTGTTCAAAACATTGTAATGACCATATTAAGTTTATGTAGGTAATGATTATGTTTTTGGCTTACAGACAGCTGGTGTGTCATTGCATCTCCATTTATCCCCAAGTACCTGTCCTCACCCCGATGCTGTGCCCTGGAGGGAGCAGTGTATCTTATTGCTGATAACACCAAAAAAGTTTATATGTATCTTCCAGAAGAGAATGTGTGGAAAAAGGTAAGCATAGTCATGTAAAGGAGGAGCATAGTCACGTAAAGGAGGAGCATAGTCACGTAAAGGAGGAGCATAGTCACGTAAAGGAGGAGCATAGTCACGTAAAGGAGGAGCATAGTCAAGTAAAGGAGGAGCAAAGTCACGTAAAGGAGGAGCAAAGTCACGTAAAGGAGGAGCATAGTCACGTAAAGGAGGAGCATAGTCACGTAAAGGAGGAGCATAGTCACGTAAAGGAGGAGTATAGTCACATAAAGGAGGAGCAAAGTCACGTAAAGGAGGAGCATAGTCATGTAAAGGAGGAGCATAGTCATGTAAAGGAGGAGCATAGTCATGTAAAGGAGGGGCAAAGTCATGTAAAGGAGGAGCATAGTCATGTAAAGGAGGAGCATAGTCATGTAAAGGAGGAGCATAGTCATGTAAAGGAGGAGCATAGTCATCTAAGGGAGTGTTCACATGCAGGAGTTTGAGGCCGCCCGGATTGTGCCTCCAATTGTTTCCAAAGGAGGTTGGAGATTGTAGCAGTATGCTGGAAAAAAATAAGTGTCCTACTCAGTCTTGCCATGGATGCCATGGCTGATTTAGCTGTGAAGTCTGTGGCTCAATAATCCCCATCATTAGACGCATGTGAATGGCAGAAAGCTTCGACGAAATGAAGAGGAAAATAAATTGGAATTCCTCCTTATTCTCTGCCACGTGAACAGTTCTTAGTAGATATAAAATATACAGCACAACATCCAATATCATACAAAGTTCATTAGAGTGATGAAATAAGAATTGCTTTTGCTGTCCTTCATATACTCCAGTCCCAATGTTTTCCAGGAAGACTTATTTGACAACATTATAAAAATTGCTATTTGTAGTAAAAAACTAAAATAAAAAATATAAACATCAAAAAGATAATGTAAAATGTAGTTTGAGTAATAGTATGGTGGTGTACACAATAAAGGGAGTACAGGTGGAAATAAAAAGTAACTAACATTTTTATATTTCCATATACAGGGCTGCACAAGGTGTCTTTTTTTGTAGGGGATGTTTTTTATATATACCATGTTGGGGATTGTCTGACATTTTGGTTACTTTTTGAGTGACAAAACCGTTAAAAAAGTTTTGGCTGAGCCATTTAGATTTTTTTTTCCCCTGCTATGGCATTTACCATATGGGAAAAAAGATGGTGCCACTAGTACCCCGGTACCTTAGTCACATTTGACCAAGGCATCAGAGGGGTCAATGCTTGAAAACAACCCTGCAGGATGTATAAATGACATTCTGATTATATTCCGATGTTATTACTGAAGAAATGTGTACGTTCTATTAAGTATTTAGATGAACTAGCTTTGCCTGATTTACATATTGACTTTGGTGATATAAGGCGATGAATAAAATAAAGGGATTGACAGTTTTATCTCCTGTTTCCCTCTTTAGGTACAACTCTTGCATACTCTTCATGAGAATGGAGGCATGACCACTGTTGGTTCTAAGATCTATGTGACAGGGGGCCATTGGCATGGCATGGCTCGAGAATATAGTGTGGTGATGGAGTCATACGACAGCAATTCCGACATTTGGACTAGAGAAGGTGCATTGCCAAGCCGATGGATGTATCACGGTTCATCTGCCATCTTTATGGACACCACCAATTGGACAAGAATGTTCCAAGGACAAACAGAAATGGAAGTTTAATTGGATGTTACCCAAATTATTAGCAAACTAACCCAAGCATAAAGCTGAATGTGCAAGCAAGGCTTTAAAAATGGCTATAACATACTCGATTCTGACAAAGAACTGTTTCTGACAATATCCATTTGCTTATAAGCTTGCTAGTTACGTGTTTAGTTTAGTTTCTCACTTTGTCCTACAGTCTGGTGGATATTGCCAGGTGAATTCCAGTTTTACTGCTTAAAGCTTGATCCACGGTGATACATTGAATTTTTTATATATATTATAACTTTTTTACTTTTAGCATAGTCTGTATTTTGCACATATTGGTTGACAGATAACTGTATGGCTTGCATTACTTCAACCTTTTAGAGAGTGAAAAAAAATGCAAGCAACAATGCTTGAGGATTTTACTTTTGCATTTTTTTTTTTTTAAATTATATGGCTTTATTCTGTGTTTCTATGATTTCCTTTCTTTACATGGTACATAAAATTGTAAAACATACTGCTATGGAAAGTATAATGGAAGCTATGCATGGGTTTCATTCAAGAGGTCATGTGACTTACAGTTGGTCTAGGATTAAACAAAAGTTCTGTTTATAGAGATTGAGGGGATTTTTTTTTTTTTTAAAGATAGACAAAAAATGTGTTGAAATTATTTTACCTTTTTGCAGAATTGTGTGAACAACACAGTCTCTATTACAATCACTTCCTTACTGGTGCTGTTCATGTGCACATAATTGTTCATTGTGCACATAACTTTAGCCACAACAAGCCCCACCTTCTCCCAGCATCAGTCACACCAGCCAGGGAGCGGCGTACACGTCGGGAGAGGAGGCAGCAGCAGCAGCAGTTCTTTTTTTTTTTTTATGTAGATTGTGAGCCCCACATAGGGCTCACAATGTACATTTTTCCCTATCAGTATGTCTTTGGAATATAGGATGGAAATCCATGCAAACACGGAGAGAACATTCAATTTTTGGACTCCACACTGTGTAGTGAACAGGATCGTTTTTAAAATCCAATTTTCGAGCATTAAAAAATCCCATTGACTTACATTAGGATGGGAATTGGGATGGGGATTGTGTTTGAATGAAAAATGATCAGAAATCAGATTTTAAAATCGATCCTGAAATTTCAAGATCGGCTCAACCCTAGTGTCCTGTCATCACTGATGAAAACAGCATTTGTCTGAACTTGATTGACTGCCAGAGCAGCCAGGAGGAGTCGAGGCAAGTCCTCATCACCAAGCCAGCACGGTTCACAGTGATTAGATCCAGAAGCAGAAGCCCCGAGGTGGGCAAACACATTTTATTGGTATTATTTATTTTTAACTATACTAGCCTCTCCCCTGTCTCCATCAAACAAGCATTGTTCTGTAAGTGGGCAAAGGGTTTTTTCGACACCTACGGGCTGGCAGTATGGTAGATGAAGATGGAAAGTGAGGGAGATGAGCAACATGTACAAAAGATCTGAATGCTTTAACATTTGCATCATGCAGGGAAAATTGCATGCTGTAAAAAAGCATGTTGGGGTTTTGAAAACAATGCATTTTTTTATTTTTTAAAAAAATGCTTTTGGTTTTCTGATTAAAAAAAAAAAAAGTTTGCTTTTTTTTTTTTTTTAAACAAACCTGCACCATTTGAACACAGCTGTACTGGAAGTGTTGTATCATGGGACCAGATTGTGATTTGCAGACAGTTGCAGTCAACCCTTGGCAAAAAATTATGGAATCATCAGTCCCTGAGGTTGTTCCTTCAGTTGTTTCATTTTGTAGAAAAAAGCAGATCACAGCCATGGAAAAAAACTAAAGACATTTCATATGGCAACTTTCTGGCTTTAAGAAACACTAAAAGAAATCGAGAAAAATAATTGTGGTAGCCAGTAACAGTTAGATTTTTAGAACAAGCACAGGGAATAAAATTATGGAATCACTAAATTCTGAGGAAAATATGTGGAATCATGAAAAACAAACAAACCAAATAACACTCCAACACATCACTACTATAACTTTGTTGCGCCACCTCTGGCTTTTATAACTGCTGGCAGTCTCTGAGGCATATATATATATATATATATATATATATATACACTGTATATATATATATATATATATATATATATATATATATATGGACCACACAGAAGTGCCCACCCTTTCCTTAGCATGAATTTGGTTAAGGACTCCCACTTTTTCATGGTACAAATTCAGTACAACATTGTGACATACTACCAAAACTGTTGACAACCTGCTGTTCACAGCAAAACTACTGGGTGGCTAAGACATTAATTTTGGCGACATGGATTCTATTCATATCTATCAAGGAAAGATGTCACACTCAACACTGGATGTGTGTTTAGGTATGGATCAAAACTTCCTACCCCTGGACTCTCTATCAGCAGATCCAGCAGGACATCTGAAAATATAAAAGAGCAAAGGAAA
Source organism: Leptodactylus fuscus (assembly GCF_031893055.1). Classification (NCBI taxonomy): domain Eukaryota; kingdom Metazoa; phylum Chordata; class Amphibia; order Anura; family Leptodactylidae; genus Leptodactylus; species Leptodactylus fuscus. The sequence goes on from NC_134267.1 coordinate 190,917,016, forward strand.
GAACCTGTACCTAATAGAAAGATAGATAGGCTGAAAGCAAAAAGTAAGACTAGCAAACACACTGCCAGCAGGGTAACAAACTACAAACACTGCAGGGCTCTAAAGATAATGAGACCCCAAAACACTTTAAGTACCTAGACTGGTGCCAAACAAGAAAGACACACACATCCTTCCCATCTCTACAGCCAAACACCAAAAGCCAGCAGGCGAGAGTGGTTCAGAAAACCAATCAGGTAAGATGGAGTAGAAAGAAACCTCCAAGGAAGGAAGAGGAGGTTCAACACCAGAAAGGACAGTCCCGAGAAGGTGCGTCACCGAGGGGGCAGAAGTGACATCACAGATCCACTTTACCACATACAGACAGAGGGAGAGATACAATAACCTCTCCAAGAACAGCACCAAGGGGGAAAAATAGAGTTTAAAAAAGAAACTCAGAATAAGAAAGAATTAAAAATAAGAATGTAAAAAGATGAAAATTGTTCCTCAGGACAGAAGAAAACACATTAGGGGTGCAATTTACAGCCCATTTATAGGCTAGGGGAGGGATTATTAAATAGTACTCATTTATTTTCATTAAAAGTTGTGTCTGTTCTTGCAGTACACAAGGCAGAAATATCCCCCATATTGTGCTGCTGGTAGGATGTACGGGAATAGGCATTTTGTGACAGTGTGTTGTTTTGAGAAGCTGGTTATCCCATGAGACTCATATCTGGACATGTCCAGCTAAGAAACATGACAACAGATTCATTCATACGGCACCTCCTTTTTCTATAATATAACCTTCGATATCATGAGCAAATCATTAAATTCTTTCTCTGGTTTCCTTCCTTGTCAGAGGACTGTAAAGATCAAGTCAGTTTGTCTGTACAGCATAAATGGCTGAAGTCCCCAGGCGTGGAGGTAACCTTACCATTTGTCCCTGATTTCAGACATTGAAGGCTCTTTATTGGAAAGTTCATTAGTTTTTCTGTACACACAGTAGACACTTTGGCCTTTTTACAGTAAATAGACTTTTTTCACAGGGGAGACACTGTCCTATTTTCAAAAAAAGTCAAGACCATATTTTCCAAAAGTCAAACCCAAGAGTGATGGGAACATGTGCATAGCAACGCCTGTGTGCTCTTCAATTCATACACTGAAGTGTAAGACAAATATCCCAATAAATACGTAGAACAGGGTCATATTAAAAAGACGATCCCCTATTGAGACTCTCCAGTACGAGTCATATTACATCTGTCCCCCCTTGAAAGTACACAACTGAGAGGGAACGTTGGTCACAAGTAAATACTGACACAGAACTTGCATAAAATTTAAGACCACCAAGAGCCAAAATGGAATTAAGAGTCATGTATTCCTCTTACTACATCTCTAGACGTAACACTCACTCAAATTTCTTCTAACTCTATTTCTTGGAACAAACACACAAAAACACTCTGAGCTCCTCTATATGTGTGCGTGTGGGGCGTTGAATACTGTTATCTAAACTGAGACGAAAAGACAGCCACAAGGAGGAGATACTGCCAGTGTGGAGACAACAGCACGGGGGACAACGTAGACCTCAGAAAGAAGAAAACTGAGGAGACAGAGATATAACTTTTTTTTTTATTGAGCACTAAGATCATTTGTATTTGATTCTTCCATTTTATATGTGTATTGAGGACTGTATATTGAATAGATACTGTGCGTAGAGGGCATATAAGGAAGATCTTGTGTAGAAGGGCACTTGCATGTGAACCCCTTTGTGCTATTGGGGGTCTTCATTTTACTGATTGAGTAGTTACAAGTAACCAAGGTCAGGGAGTACAATGAATGCTGACGGCAGACCTGTCCCCCTGCGATGTGTGCTCATGACTATATCCATGGGAGTCCTTCTGGTTCTTCTCAGCGCTTGTCCTGCATGTACCCACAAGAACAGAGGACCTAAATTTGAGGTAGGTTTTTTTACGTAATTTTATATGGTATTAAATGGATACTTAAAGAAAAAAAAAAAATGCTAAGGACAGAACAGGTGACGGTACAATTGTTTGGAGATACATGTGCTATATACTACAGAATACACAGTAAACCATCCTAAATGATCAATTCCAAGACTAGCAATAATCTTCCTTTCTATCACATGATATAAAGATGGTACTTTACCAACTAGATTAACTTTTACCAAATGACCTATGGTTTCCCCAACGTTATCTTATCCTATTAGCAAACTCCATTATCCATAAAATGTGAGAACACTAAAAACTAAAAAATAGCCCCGAGCCGTACATAAGATGTGAGAAGTCAGTAAAGCAAAATTTGTAATAATAGAAGGAATAAAAATGTATTTCCAGCTCTGTAGGCGCCGAGTAGTTTGTGTGCTGTTTTAGATCAATCTTGCAAGGTAACACCGAAGTCTTTTTTTATCAAGTGAATTTCTCAGCCTTTATTCTACATAGAATACACATGGTAGTTAGATACACAAGTAGAAGATTGAGATTTGCCTTTTCGGATCTGTGAAGTGTCACAAAGAGATTTCTTGGTGAGCATCTTATGTGAGCGAGAAGGTGTGATGACCACAATCTCTCCGCACAGATGCTCAGAAACATCCGGCTTTAAGTAACATGTCTGACGTTGAGCTGATGCTGAGTGCTGAACTTGTTCTTGATACTGGTTGGTAATAGAAAGCTGGCAAAATGTGAAGGGCCCAATTGGAAAGGACATCAAATACGCAAAAGGAGAAGGTTTCTAAGTACATGGCAGTAATAGCTCTATAAGCATAGTAACATTACTCTGGGGAACTAATAAAGTAACATCACTATAGGGAACTAGTAAAGAACTTAAATATTGTGGTGGTTTAATGCACCCTAGTAGAAAAAACGTGTCCAATATACAACAGATAATGTAAGTGATAGACGATAGATAGATAGATAGATAGATAGATAGATAGATAGATAGATAAGCAAATAGATTTTTGTATCGTGAGCCTCAGCAATGGGATATATTTCGTGTTTTTTTGTAGGATACCTCTGTCACAATTCTACCATCACTCAGGATTCCTATTCTTACTCCCCCACAAAAGACTGACATTACAGTAGAGAAGATGTTGAGGAAAGGGACAGGAGCACCAACTCCTAAGATGTCCCCTAAATACTCCTGGCTATATTTTCTCAAGCACTCCGACCGTGAAGCAAAACACAAAAGAAGAGGACCTGAGGATTTACGGGTAAGATATTCTATGCTCATGAAATGTAACAATTTTATGTATAAAAAATAAAATAAAATCTTCAATCTATAGAGCATTTAGGCTATTGTGTGAATTCCCCCCAAGGGGTTAGAAGTTGCGTTTTACATTTTATATTATAATCCTGAATGAAAAGGAAACTTTATCAAAAACCTCTTGTTCTTTCAGAATCACCACTCCGGCCCTCCAGCACACTCAAGGCACCACAGTCATCCCATTAATCATGTTTCCAGGGAGAAGAAGCTTTCCCAATTCCTGCAGCTCCTGAGCGGTGAGTACAAGCCTTGCTGGTCATAGATACAAACACAACAAGTCTATCCGGTAACCCAAGATTCATGAGCTACCACATACTGTATATCCCATATCCGCTCCCCATGCCCCCACATTGGTATATAAAATTCCTTTCTCTACCCCTCACACAGAATAGCTGATAGAGACAAATATTGCAGAATTTCAATTTTATCTAGCGTTGCATCTCACCTGCACGTTCTCATACCAGGCACTATAGCCATGTTCACACATTGGAAATCTCTGCAGCTGTTCTCTTCCATTAGATTCACACCCAGGAGTCCAGAACTGACCATTGAAACACTGAGTTGCCAAGTTGTGATATCAAACCATAACTGTAACAAACCCAGCACCTATGTGGACCATCACCTGATCGGGAAAAACTGAAGGCTCTATTTAATAACAGGATACATAAAGTGTATTAGAAGCGTCACATTATACAAGCAATACCCCTTTAACTACATCCCATGGAAAGCTCTTGTACTATAAAATACTCATTTCATTTTTTTTCTCAGATGTTCTCCTCAAACAGAACAATGGAGACCATTTTCCAGCTACTGGAGCTTCTTCACCTGTGCTCCCTGCAAAAGTGCAGGCGGCCTTTACCTGCAAGACCATCAGTGATATTCACGTGGAGTCTGGAGAGATGAAGGAACTTCAGAATTACCAACGGGTGAGTGGTTAGAGAAGGACAGCTGCGAGATAAAGGTGTAAGGGCATGTTCACACAGTACAAATACACTGCAGAAAATTCTAATATGGCAGTGGAATCTGCAGCAGAAATCCAAGGGTCAGCTTGCCGCAGAGCTGGCACTAATATGTGTCTCTAGCCAGACATTCACATATGCTTTTTTTTTCCCCTGCAATTTGGAATTCATTTGCTCGTATGGACAAGTATTTAAAGTATATTTTTGCATGGATATTAACACAGAAAATGCCCCAAAATCTGTGTGGAAAAAAAACTGTGAAATTGCTGTAAACCTCTATCTGACCCTATGGTCAAGCCGATTTTAGACCGGGGCCCCACATGGTGTAAACACTGTGTTTTATAGTCCTTGCAAAGTGGATGGGATTTTAGTAACTTTCTGTGAACAGTCCTGTGGGAAAAAACACATTACGTTTCCAGCATGGTTTTTTCTGCAGGGCTTTTTTGCTGTGGCCCGCCACATGGGGCCTTAGCTTTACAATTATTACCACTTTATGGCCACATGGTATATTGAATTAAACTTTGACCTTCCAACAAAATGTGACTTTTCCTAAGGCCTTTACAATGGCCTTCAATTACTGGTAATTGTAGGCCATATAGGCCTACATATAGGCCTCTCATATAGGAGAGTCTGTGCGCAATTTATAGAGCCCCTCTATGCCCTTCTCTTTCCGTCACATATTTTCCATGTCCTTGTTTTTCAAATGTTAATGTCAAAAACTGTCATGTGCTGACTTATATCGGCCAACACAACACACTAGGGGAATTGGAGCATTTCACAGATCACTGAAAAGCTTCAAGTCTACGAGTGATCTGTCATCCATGTGTCATACAGAGGCAAATCATCTGTAAAAAATTTCCTTTTTTTCACAGATGATTTTATCCACGGTCGTGTCAATGAGGCCTAATGCTGGCCATATACACTTTCGATAGGCCTTACAATTCCCCATGATTTCCTCATACACACGAACACTTGGCTGCACATGCATGTGTTCTGATAAAGAAAGGGGAGAACGCCACTACCAGATACCTCAATGTTTCCAGATATCAAAAGAATCCTGCATCAGACATTAACTCCTTCTTTCTCCTGACATTTCCATTCACCTTAATTTATTTTCTTACAATATTGCCCTCCGATTTCAGTCATCTGCTAAAATCTTTAGAAAGTGTTCAACATACAAGACAGAGCTACTAAGCCCTCAGCTGTCTTTTGTGGTCTCCTTACAGTATTACTAACACAACAACACGTCTTTTTACAGCCTCTTGGTGAAGGATCATTTTACAGAGGAGCGGGCCTGAATTTAACCAGTGGTCGATATACAGCCCCATTCACTGGACTCTATGTCTTCTTTGCAAGACTCCAGATCGGTGAGTGACAAAAGAAGACAAAAAATTCTATATGGGTTGGTAATATGGCAGCCATGGATATCTACAGACACATGGAGTTACTATGCATAGGATAGGTCACCAATATATGATTGTTGGGGGTCTTATAAACTGGAGCCCCACAGATCTGCTGTTTGAAGAGACTACAGTATATGGATGAGCACCGAGTCCTCAGAACTGTGTCACTCCGAAATGTCAGACCCCACTGATCGGATATTGATCCTAAGGATCAGTCATCAATATCAATCTACTAGAAAACCTTTACTGTGCCGATGAGAACATAGTGATGTGTTTCAGTATACATCATATTACAACAATATCCTTGTAATAGTCTCCATTACATTCCCAAACTGATGATATAGATATCAGAGGAAAACAAAATCCATCACTCTATGAAAGTTAATAGGGGCAGATGAGGGAGTGAACGTGTCATAAACCCTTTTGTATTTGCAGATTTTCAGACCCATGCCCAGCACAGGGATCCCCTGGGTTTTCTACGTGTCCAGCTCTGTATCCTGTCCCTTTGCCAGGAAAATTTGTAAGTTTAACATTAAATTAGATCATTTACAAATAAACAGAGTAAAATATGATGACTTTTTAATACAGTCTGGTTCCAGACACATACATGAAATACAAATCCCTTCTTTTCCTCTAGGTCCCTGCAGCAAATAAACAGTTTCAACAGCAGTCAGGGAGGCGCTATGATCACGCTGAATGGAATATTGTATATACAGGTAAATGATAGGCAATGTGACATCTTGGCAATATATGCAGATGAATTCTTTAGGCTATGTTCATATGTTGCAACTATATTACAGCGAAATCCAACAAAATGTGTTAAAAGTGGTGTGATCGGTTGGGGTTCATTCACTGGGACCTCCACAAGTACAGTGGTCCTGCGTACCCCAAATGAATGGAGCGGAGAGTCACGCACGTGCTACTACTTCATTCTTCAGAGATCACACTCAGAACAGCGATAGGATCTCCACCAATCACACAGCATAGACAAGTAGAGCGTTACCTACCAGAATACTTCACCCCATGTTCAGTTCTCGTTTTTAAAGCTTGTTATAGGAATACACCAAGAGTGTCCCCTGATATCCTAATGCTTGCACTGATGGCAGGCATTAGAGTTGGGTACTGTCATTAGTTTGATACCTTATTTTTCTGCTGATAGACTCCCTTTAAGTGTGACAGTGCTTTAAGGAATAATGGACTATTAGTCAGATTTAACGAAACAAATGCAATATGCTTATGTAATTTCCAGGATCAGCTAGTGTAACCCTGCTTTATTCTCCGCAGGCTGGTCAATACGTCTCACTCTTCTTGGAGAACAGGATGGACTCTTGGCTTGTGCTGGCAAATGGCTCCGACTTCACTGGTGTGCTCTTGGGACAGTGATCGCAGACAATATTCTAGATTATTTTTTTATATATAGTCCGGGATAATATGTTTTCTACTATAATTTAATAACATGCAAATATTTTATAATTTAAAGTATGACAACTACAGTACCATTGGCATTGCATTATTTATATGTGAGGATGTTTCTACTGTAAAAGCAAAGACTTTTGTGCAAAATAAAGAGTGCAAATAACAATGACTTTCTCTGACTACACGGCACGCGACCCACAGATGCTCTGATCCATCAATTGGTACAATTGCACAATTATTATTTGGCTCAGGGGCAACACGGTGGCTCAGTGGTTAGCATTGCAACACTGGAGTCCCAGGTGTGAATCCTGCCAGGAACAACACCTGCAAGGAGTTTGAATGTTCTCCCCATGTTTGCATGGATTTCCTCCCATACTACAAAGACATACTGAGCCATGTATGGGGGGCTCACAATCTACATTTAGAAAAAAAAAATATATATTATTTGGCTCATCATTTAGTATTACAGTGATTCTCTACCTTCAACAGCGAAAAACAGCCATGCAATGAGCATTTTCCAAACAGAGTCTATAGGGGTATTCACATGTCCATTTTGTTTTAGTGTACTGTAATATGGCTTGACAAAATATAGGGCAAGGAAAACTGAACACCTGGAGGAAACCCATGCAAACTCCTTGCAAATGATGTTCTTGGTTGGATCCAAACCTAGGACTCCAACGCTGCAAGGCGCCCTGAGCCTGAGCCCTTGTGGGATACAAATTGGCTATGAAAAATACAGTTTCATCTGTTTTTCATGGTCAATTTATATCTAAAGCCATATGACTAAACCCATATAGGGTGGTCGACTATTTGAAAAAACATGGCTGCTCTCCTGCATCAATAGTCTTGTCCAAAATACCACAGCTCAGCTCAACATTCTCTGTGACCAGTGATAGTAGATACAATAGGGTCTTGCATCAATTCACACCCTACTCTGTACCCACGTGGGTTGTGCTCTCTGGAAGTGGTTGTCACAACATATAATTTCAATGCAACAAATGAACAACACCATGTACACCAATGTCATCAAACTGCTTACTTTAATATACAGGAGCAGAAAAATCAACAATATCACAAACAAATGTAATAAATTCTCTGTGGCAGCCATCTGTATAATGTATACCTCACAGGCCTCCAAACTTAAATAGCAAGTCATTGCCTTAACAAAAATCCAGACATAAGCAATGTCCCCATTATTTCGGTGAAAGTTTTTGTAATGGCACGGTGTTGAACAAAGTCTTTGATATAGAAGAACTTCAGTGGTTTATGTACAATCCAAGGCGAAAGAGTTACGGCATGGGGGTCCACACGTTCATGATCGGGTGTATTTCCACTACGGACTTTAATGGGATAAATGTCTGGTTTGAAAAATTCAGCTTCACCTTGCACAATAATGCTATGGCTACATGGCAGCTCTGGCCATGACTCCCAAGTTCACATGTAGTAATCGCCAAATCACCCTGTGACTCCTTCAGTAAGTTAATGGAGCCGCATTGTGAGCCAGAGGATGCTGTGACCGATTAGTCGCCAAAAACCGATTAGTTGCATTACAATCTTCGGAATCCCCACAACTCCATCCTCTTACATGATTGAAGCAGAGAGACAGAGCAAACTTTGGTTACACAACAGAAGTGGTGGCCGAAGTCGCCATGTGGCCTTAGCCTACAGTGCACTATTCAACATGGTTCTAGATGTGGTAGTAATGTGGTTTCTTGCCGCACCACTGCCATTATGTGTGGACCTGGTTTTAAAGGGTTACTCCCATTGTTCTTGAGGTAAGGAGAACTGCCAAGTCCTGACCTCAAGGATGGAACTGGTGGAAACAGGCAAGTGGGTTCTGCTTCCCAACGTTACCATAACTCTCATACAGGTTAATGGGAACAACAAAATAGCATTAGCGCTACATCACATTCACATCTGCATGGCGTCCACTGAAAATTGGTGGAAGAAAAAAGTATTCTGCAAAGAGGGCTTTCCCTCTGCTGATTTCAGTTTAAAAACGCCAGACACACAATGAACCCCTCTATAGTCAACGAGGAGGGCGCGGGCTCCGTGTGTAACCACAGTTTAGTGGTCCAGCTCTCTGTTGTTTTTATGTCCCCCAATGGACCAGGAAAACAGAGAGCCAGCGCAAGTGTGAACCTAGCATTAGCTATGCTGTGGAGCTATAGTAACAGTACAGCTCAGCCATGACACGTTTTCTGTAGTTCCTATTCCATCCTCTATGGAAGATACAAAAACAGGAAAGCAGCGCCATTATACATGGCTTCCATAATTCCCACAAAAAGTAAATAGGAACTACAGAAAGAGCATAAAACAAATAGTCTACACTGTCCATAGCTCCACATCACAGAAACAGCATAGATAAATGTGCTATGCTGTTTCTATAGTTCCCATTCACCTCTATGGGAGTAACAGAAACAGTGTACAGTGTAGATCAGAGCAACTTGCCTGTTTCCAATGCCCTGCCCTGGTGGTTGGGACTTCCCAGCAGTTATTTGCTGAAATGGGAATAACCCTTTAAATAGGATTTGTTGCCTCTCCTTTTATGCCTGCTTTAGTAAATACTTGTGTTCTCCATTAGAGATGAGCAAATACTATTTGAAACAGCCGTTTCGAATAGCACGCTCCCATAGGAATGAATGGATGCAGCCGGCGTGCAGGGGGTTAAGCAGCCAGACGCCGGCTGCATCCATTCATTCCTATGGGAGCGTGCTATTCGAAACGGCTGTTTCAAATAGTATTCGCTCATCTCTATTCTCCATTACACTACAATTGTGAAGCATCTTTTCTCTACATTGTGTCGTTCCTCTATTCTCTCTTCTAGACATATAAATAGTTAGCTGGTTGTCACCTGCTGTGCCCCTATATACTCTCTGTATAGCGTTTATTCATAAATTTCTAGGAGGAAGAAAAGAGGAACAGCGTATACTGTTATAAGAAAACAAGCCCCAGAAGTGTTATATTATGGGGAAGACAAGAATTTAGTAAAAATGGACTTGGCAGAAGGAACAACAGGTCTTGTTCAGGCTAGGGCTCACTGTGCAGACAGGCTGATTTTTCATTGCAGATTTTGCTGTGCTTTTTTTTCAGCCAAGTCCAGGAGTGGATTTAGCAGAAGGGAAAGTCTCAGTGCTTTTTTATACTTCTCATTCTTTTTCAAGCCCCTCTTGACTTTGGCTCAAACAACTCCAGCAAAAAAAGCAGCTTTTCCACATCATGTGGCCTTAGCCTTAGAAAGTATATTGTAACAGCCCCACCCTCCCCCAGCACAACATCAGTGCTGTATCTGTACTACAAGCACGGTGACGTTGTCGGCAGCACCTCGCCTCACAGCTTCATTTGCAAGGCGATGGCAGGCAGATTCATATCGAGCATCCATGTCTTCTGTTTGAGAGCTCTCATCCTGTGGAAGACAACGAGATTAACAAAGTATTAGATCAGGCTCCAATTTAAAGGAATACTCCAAGAACAAAAGACACATGGGGAAGATTCATGAAAACTGTCTTAGCTCTCGAGTATAAGCCGACCCGAATATAAGCCAAGACCCCAGCAGCTACTGGAAAACTTCAAAAATTAAAATGGCTGTAGTTTTTGGGTGCAGTAGACGCTGGGGAAGGGGAGGGGGTGCTTTGGTTGTCAGTCTGCCCCTTCCCTGAGCTTGAGGACTGTTTTTTCCCACACTTAGAATTCAGTCTGGCTGAATATAGGGGATCTGCAGTGCTCCTATTATCCCTTCCCGACAGAATAGGAGCACTGCAGATCCCCTATTTTCAGCCTGGCTGTAATCAGGCTGAATTCCAGGATGGGGGACTCAGTCTCAGGAAAAATATATTTATAGATTTGTAGAGCGGGCGTTTTCGGACACAGGGATACCTAATGTGTATGTGTTTCACAGTATTAGTTTTATATGTGTTCTAGGGAAAGGGGGAGGATTTGAATGTGTAATATTTATTTTTATTTTTTAATTTTTGCATTTATTAGAACCCGTAGGGGTCTTGAACCCCAGGGAGTCTGATCACTAATGCAATGCATCGCAATGCTAATGCAGTGCAATACATTGTAAAAATTGTCATTTCTTTTGCAAGCTGCATAGAGTAGCCTGCAAAAGAGAAGCACTGCCAGCCGGGGAGCCTTTACAGAAGTTCTGAGGGGAATCCCCGGCAGGAGCGCTGAGGGGCGGACCTGAAGGAGAACCTCAGCCGTCCGGACCTTAAGGGGAACTGCAGCCAGCCGCCGGCAGTAGCGCTGAGGGGAATCCCTGGCAGAAGCGCTTCTGCTGGCGGCCGGCTGCAGTTCTTATCTTCAGGATCGCCCTTGAGAGAGCGGTCGCACCCACTCCCTCCTCCCTCCAGCAGCATGGCGGCACCTGCTGGTTCACTCGGACCGGGACATCATTGGAGAGCATCTCTGCTGTAACTCTTACAGTGGAGATGTCAAAGCTGATGCCTGCAATCTCTGATTGCAGGGAGCTCCAGGATTAGCACTGTAAAAGTTACAGCAGAGGTACTGGTCTGGAGCAGAGCGGCGCCATTATAGTTACAGACTCGGCATCTGGATCCGGCATACAGACACCGGGGCAGGTGCCGGGCCGCAGCATCACCCACTCATAGCAGGAGCGTGGCGATGCTGCTCATTTCAAACTGCAGAAGTAAGTCTTCTGCTAGCAGGCCCGGAACGCAGATACACGCCGGGTGCAGGCCTGAGCTTACGTGGCCACGTCACCCGGTGTGTGATGGAGAGTGTGTGTGTGTGTGTGTGTGTGTGTGTGGGGGGAGTTGGGGGGGGCGGGGTCTGCGTTCTGGGCCTGCTAGCAGAAGTACCGTAAGTGCTTCTGCAGTTTGAAATGAGCAGCATCGCTACGCTCCTGCTATGAGCGTGGCGATGCTGCAGCCCGGTACCCGTCCCGGTGTCTATATGCAGGGTCTGTAGCTATAAATATTGCAGAATTACCATAATGACCCGAGTATAAGCCGGCTTATACTCGAGTATATACGGTAATTGCGGTGTTGTGATGGGCAGCAAAAAAGACAGACACGTATAAAAGTCCTCCATTATGTAGTGGTACAAGTATTCATAGAACACCAAAGACCATCATCATGCACTGGCCGTACTCCATTACCCTCAGGCCCAGCACTAGAACACTACTTGAACAAATAACTTGCACAGGTTTCAGCAACATAAACTCACTTGTACATGACTAAGGATGAAATTGACAGCTTCTTCAGCAGAGAAGGCTTTAAACAGGCCATCGCAGGCTAATAAAACAAACCTTAACAAAAACAGAATTAAATTGTTAAATAAAACACAAAAGATTTCCCTAAAAATCCGTCTAATCAAGTGTAAAAACAAAAACGAACTCTGACTTCTGTCAAATCGGTGAAAATGTAAATTCACTCATATAATGATCAGAGCTTGGTGGGGATAATGGCCCATAGTGACCCTACATACAGTATAATGTCCCATAGCGGCTCCTCCACACGTTATAATGTTCCACTGTGGCCCTCCACACAGTATAATGTCCCAAAGCAGCCGTAGTGCCCCCTCCACACAGTATAATGTCTCATAGCAGTCTTCACAGTATAATAACTAGAAGCCCAGGGTAGGTGAGTAAAGACGACAAGCAGTATTGCTCACCTTGCCCAGGGTAAGAGTATAACAGGAATTCAATGGGACCATCATTGATTTCCACAATGAGCCCCCAGCTCCATATCTGGAGTAGAAGTTTGAATGTTAGCCCAAGAGTCAATGGATGGTGGTGGCTGTGCACGTTACCAGTTTGGGAAGGGGGGGCTACACACTTTCAACACTGTCCTGTCCTTGATGACTATGCCAAAAGGAGCAAGGACAAACCCTTATGACATGGAGAATGACAACATTTAGTTGTAAGTTTATTCAGAAATATTCAGGAGAAATAATAGGAATAAACTAATGTTAAGTTGTGAAAAGAGGCTCCAGAATTTCAGTGGATACAATAGTTTAGTAAAACAGACAAGCCAATAGAGGTGAGAGATGTTCTTTAATGTATTTGCACTGTGCTTTTAATAGGTACATACCATATGATGTATCTGTAGTGCTTTGAACACTTGTCTAGTAGATCCTCTAACCAATATGCCACATTTCTTGGCTATCAGAAGTCCATACAAACATGCGGAGAACACACAAACTCCATGCAAATATTGCTCTTGACCAGAACAGAAGCCATGACTGGTGCTGTATAGCCATTCCACTGGTATATCACGGCCTAACTTACCTGTCACTGTCATTAAGTGGACACCTTTTCACGTCTGGGATACTAATAACACCACAACGTTTATACTGCCCATCACCCAGTGAACGTGACACCTCCAATACCCCAAGGACTCGCCCATCCCTGTCAAACAGAAATGAAAGTCGTGTTTAAAGAAATGTATTAGTAAACCAGCAGCAAGGCTTTATATAAAATGCAGAAAAGCAGCAATGTCCCGAATCTGGAGATGATATTTGTTTCATACCACTATGGTCTTAGTTCCTTAAGCCCCATGCACACGACTGTCAGTTTATCTGCAATTGCTGAAGCGTGTACTATATTTTAATTTGCTAATGCAAATGTAGGGAATCATACAGGATCCGTGATTGCGGAAGACTTTACTGATGCAATGTGGACATGTATATGTGCAAATTGCACATCAGTATTTGGGGTCGGCAAATTCACTACGGTCGTGTGTATAAGGCCTTACTAAAAAGCACTAATTACATAGCAAGGGACAATATGATAAAAAAAAATCTAAAATGTTCCAAATCAGAATACAGTCTTTTGAGATAACATCAGCACAACAGCAATGCATCAGGTGCCAGGCTTTGGTATACCTGCTGGTGTGGCATACAACATGCCACCCACTGGAGTAATGGAAACTTCTCTAGGTGATGGATATTTAACTAAATGGCTTTTTGATGATCGAATTTGGGTTTGGTACATGTCGGAGAATGCAAATGCTCTATTGGCACACATTTCAGATTCCTAAATCTTAGAGAAAGTCTTCCTAGAATGCATTATAGATGCAAAACGACTACATAGTAACACCTATGATTTCGGAATCAGTACAAATAGCGTTTCCACTTTTATTCAGCTCACCATGTGTAGAAGCCGGGTGCAAAATAAGTCACCCCAAAACGTGTCTTTATCCCTACATGTACATGGTGTTACCCCAAATAAACACTCTTTTTTTATAGGATCAAGAGTGTGCTGGACTCTCCTCCTGTTACTATTATTTTTGGAATGGAACATCTGACAAGCTCATACAATTTACAATGATATAATAGTTTATATATACATATATGTATCTACCCACATATAACAGTGCAGGAGTGATTGTGTGTCGTTTTACTTGCAGTATGTAAAGACATGTTTTTGTGTAGGCAAAGATATCTCCTCTTAGATGCAAGAAGTAAAAAAAAAACCTCCCTAAGATCATGGACTGCCTATCTGTAGCAGGAGTCTTTTGTAAGAGATTTTCGGCTGGGAGGCATCGCACAGTCCATATCTTGGTGAAACTTTTTCAGCAAATTTAGCCCACGGGCAGAACAGTGTGGCTTATACAGATAACTGCCTGGCATTTCACAGAATTTGCTGATTCTGCAGGATACTGTACACACCCGAGGGCTAGGGGCTCCTCCACCCTGAAGGCAGAACATGATGAAAATTGTAGACACGTAAACTTAAGAACATGCCAGGTAGTAGAATGCCAGTTTCTCCCAAAACTTTCTAAGAGATTAATGAATTACAGGTTATTACAGGTAGATGACAGTAGTTTGGCTTTCACTGAGATTAGCCCTTTCTGTGTGTATTTTGGGACACCGTGGGGTTGTACAAACATGTAGGTGTACATTTATGTTACATGGTGTTCAGACGCCCACCTCACATTTCCTCCTGCTCTCTGGATTCTCATCCTCTCTTCATACTGGGTGGGATTGTGTTCTTTACTCAAACTCAAAACTGTGGGCTTCTGCGTTTCTTCATTTATTCTGCAGAGCAAAGCCTAGCTCAAGAAAACAGGACAGAGGAGCATTGGAATGGAGATCTGGCATGGAATAAAATGTCAGAATCACAATGAAAAAACAATATTTATGCCAATGAAGATAGGTGTATATTTATATGGAGACAGAAATATGCATACTAATAGACCATAAATAGTGTCTTTGTATTCAGTTATAAAGACGACATGATCGGGCAGTTAAGTCGTTAATGGAGGGATCATTTTTACGGACAATCCCACCATCCATCAGTCAGCCACACCACTGCTGTCCAAAATTGAATACATATGGCCTGTACTAGTCACTAGAGATGAGCGAGTACTGTTAGGATCAGCCGATCCGAACAGCACGCTCGCATAGAAATGAATGGGCGTAGCCGGCACGCGGGGGGTTAAGCGGCCGGCCGCCGTCAAAGCGGAAGTACCAGGTGCTTCCATTCATTTCTATGGAGTGTGCTGTTCGGATCGGCTGATCCGAACAGTACTCGCTCATCTCTACTAGTCACCAACTCCAAGAGAATGGCTACCTCTCTGCTTTACTCAATCTGTCACGTCAATGTATGCTAATTTGTTGTGGACTTTTTCCTATTGAGTTTAATCAGGTATTCAAAAGCCACAACAAAACCCGAATGCAGTGGACTTTGCTGCAAGTAAATCCATAAGACTAGATAAGACTAGGTTCACATCTATGATGAAGACTCCGCTGCAGATGCCACCTAAAATTACTGGACAGAAAAGTCCTGCAAGAAGAACTTTTCTCTCTGCTGGTTTTATACTGAAACCCCACAGATCCCATTACAGTCTATGGGGACTGGGGGTAACCACTTTTTAAGCATACAGGCTCTCCGTTTTTCAGGTCCTCATGTGGACTCCAACAATGGAGAGCCGAACCCCAGTGTGAACCATGTGTAAGACTTCACTCAAAGTTTAAAAAACAAGCAAAAAAAACCCCTCTATACTCACATCCCCTGGTGCACAATTCCCAGATACTCTCTATACACTGGGCCTCTAGCAGAGTCACATCTGATAAAGCATCACTGTAGGAGGCCAAGTGTACAGAAAGTGATGGAGTGCCAGAGAAGCACCCTGGAGATCATTATAAAGTTTATTTTGATACATTGTTACATTAAGATAAACTTTCACAAGAAAATCAGAACAAAGTCTCCATGGCTTGGTGCAGATATGTCGCTTGTATATTTACCTGCAATAAATCTGGTACACGTATAAAAACACTACAGTAGTAAACAGTCTGGATCGAAGTGGGTGTCCCTTTGACAGATTAAAAGGGGTCGATATATATATATATATATATATATATATATATATTTTCTTTTTTCAGCAGCAGAGAAGGCTTTAACACAAAAAGGACATATAGTAACTTTTCTCCTGCGTTGGTATTTGTGTACACAGAGGCTGCAGCATTTACATCATACTGACAGGACCACGGCTTGCCAGACAACCTCTTTGAGAAGTCAGTCCATGGTGTACACGTAACAGCTACACGGTCTTCTGGATAAAAGCCATTGAAGTTGTTTCCATGAGAATAGCAAGTAACAAAGGGACAGAAACTGGGGGTTATTCTTCTACCTCTTTTCTTTGGGCATATTTATCGCAGGTGTGACTATTTTTAGACTAGTTTTACTGCGGTGCCTATTTCTGATGTAGGCACAAGTCATAAATGTTATAAATGAGTTTGTAATGTTTTTAGATATGAAAAATGATTGAGAGCTCACCCTGCTGTCCCCAAGATTGGCAATGTAGAGGACGTTATCTGCAACCAATACACAAATAGCTGTGGTGCCATCTTTCCAGGCTGGTTTCCTACAGAGTAAAACAGACACATATGACAAGGTGACAACACACACAAGTGAAATCACACTACTGGGGAAATCACGAAGACACTCACTGGCTGGCTGCCTGCTTCAGAAACTCTTCGTCGGTCTGCTTGAACGCCTCGAGCAGGCTCTTCTTTATCGTCTTGTCGACACTTCCTGCATCTCCTGGAAGGAAAAGCCTCATGAGCCTCAGGCCTCTTATAATATTGTGTGACATAATGCAAAACTTTACTTGCCTCGTGGTAATTTTTTCACCAGATTGCGGTGCAGATTGTGTGCCGCGTATCGTGCTGCCCGACTCCCGCCATGACCATCAAATACTGCATAGTATGAAAACCGTGATCTACAAGACAAAAAGGTTACACAGCTAGTAAAAGCATTCTTTTTGTGTGCTGATGACCTCACCTTTAAGGGGTACTACCATCATTGTAATATAGGATTTATATAAAAGATCATAGAACTCCCCCCCCCCTACAAAATTTTTTTTTTAAATCACATGTACCACTAAAAGCACTAGCAAATCTGTAGCACCCAATTAACCCCTTCTCTACCTTTGAAAATTGTTGCCATTACCCATGTCCTTTGGTTGTCCAATTTCTGGCAGGCCAAGCTAGCACAATAGTTCACCCACAAGTATGAGCTGCCGATTGACAGCTTTCTCCCTATACAAGGTAATGCCTCATTATTATTAGCTAAGTTAACCTGAGTATCGGACACAAGGAAAACCGCAGCAGGCAATGCCCCCAATGACTGTGATGGCGATACGTCCTACTGCCCAGAAACCCATGTCACTGTCCTCATGATCAAATATGTTGGCAGTATTCAGAGTTATTGATAACCAGGTAAAAAGATAGTCACCTCTTTAATAACAATGAGCAGCTAACCATGATTTCTCTTATACTTACATGTTGGCCAGCATTGGCAGACACTCCTCACTAAGATCACAGATGGTGTGGGCATCCTGTAACTCTTCTCTTTCACCCCTCCTTTCTGCTACATGAGCTTTTAAAGGCAAAATTCCTAAAAAAAAAAAAAAAAAAAAAAGAAAAAAGTCCCAGATAAGTAGATAGAAATAAACATTTTACTTCTTACAATAGGGGTTATGCAGGGCACAAGGAAGCGCATTACATGGTCCCTGAGAGTCTAGCTAAGTGGTGGTGCTGGGTAGAAACCCGTGCTCAACCCAATCCCCAGAGCGTACCAATAATCTAACATGGGAGTGCGGGGTCTATAGGGAGAATCTCAGACTACAACTCCCGTCACGCTACCAATGCAGAAAGCACTCATATAAAGACATCCCATTGCCATGACCATAACTGGGGTTGAGCTGCCAGCTTTCAGTCGCTAGCACAGTTCTATCCAAAAGACTGTCTAAAGGCATTTATGCAAATTGCCAAATGTTGTATATTGGAGCACCGTTGCTAGATTCAGGCCTGTGCCCAGTAAAAAAAGAATATATATATATATTTATTTATTTTGACTGGGCACAGACCTGAATCTAGCAGCAGTGCATATATATATATATATATATATATATATATATATATATATATATATATATATATCTTGTACATATAAAGGTAACAGGAACAACATCGTATAGTAAGGGTAGATGTAACCTTTGGAAACCTGTTGATCCTGAGAGTGAGAGGATCTACAATGCTTGTTTAGTGCTGTGCCCCTTCACTGTTTCCTACTAGCCCCCGGGAGGTACAAGGTGCATGCTACAATTCCAGGCACCACCAATCACAGAGCAGAGGCTACATAGCATCATTACGAGATGGGAATAACTCTCTAATCCCCTGGTATTGCCAGGTTTCCTTCTTAGTACATTTTTCAACTTTTTTTTTTTTTTTTTTTCTAAAGAACATTTGGCTTAAAATATGTATCAATATGTTGCTGTAACTTTCAGCACGCACAATGCTTACTAGGAAAAAAAAAAAGATGTTGTCTTCTGCCCCCTAGTGGTTGCAGTTCAAATACTTGACAGATTGTGAAACCTATTTAACATGCATTATAGACAACCTGTTATTTCACCAGTAAACCCACAGCACGATCCGACAGGGTATGAAATATACTTTTAGCTCATGTACATATGGGTGAGGGGTCATAGATGTGGGTCAGAAGGGGTCTTTTTTGGAGAGCTTTTGGATTACAGGGAGACCCATTCACACTTAGCTGTTTCAAGGTTATTAACTCACATCAGTGTGAAGAGCAGAGATTCACCCTCCACCCCTTCAAGTCCTAAACCAGGTATAAGAGTGTTCACAATACACCTTCTGACTGACAATTGTAAAGCTAAAAAGGAAATTTCACTACCCTACATGACAGTGTTGTGGATTTAGCGGTGAAATCCTTATCTCAGTATAAATTTCAGTTTTTTGTTTCATTGTAGGAATGGATTATAACAGCAGTCAAGGGTCTGTCACACAAGGGACACCAATGGTGTTCAGTGGACCCCTTTAATTATAATGGAATCAATCTGGCTTTCATCATAGCGTATGTTATTCTACCAGACAAAATAATGAAACACGATAGAATATGTGACAGTGGCCTCCAACTGGGCTGCCACCACAGATAGGAACCTGGCCTAAGCATGTGCACGCTGCTTCATGAACCCTGCAGCCACTGCTTCTAGCCAGGCTAACTTCTCCATGTTTTACATAAGGTGGTTATCCACAGAGAGTAAGTTCCCTGGTGGCAGGGGTAGTCATAACAAGACAAATACTGCCATA
Organism: Leptodactylus fuscus; assembly: GCF_031893055.1. Lineage (NCBI taxonomy): Eukaryota > Metazoa > Chordata > Amphibia > Anura > Leptodactylidae > Leptodactylus > Leptodactylus fuscus. The sequence continues at coordinate 190,936,628 of NC_134267.1, forward strand.
CTAATCCCTCCTTATTACTGCACTGCAAAGCAGTGGCTCTCTCCTCCTCGCATGTCCACGTTGCTGACACTGCAGGATAATGTCACCAACACCAGCTTTGGTCAGTCACAGGCCATAGTGACTGGTTGAAGATGGAGTCTGCGATATCATCCTGCAGCACTGGCAACAGACTGGTTAGGAGAATGCAGACTGTTGCTGTGCAATGGAAGAGAGAGGAGGGGCAAGTATGGCTGTATATGTTTTGTTATGACTACCCCTGCCACCAGGGAAGTCTTACTTTCTCTTGATAACTAGAGATGAGCTAACACTATTCGAAACTGCTGTTTCGAATAGCACGCTCCCATAGGAATGAATGGAAGCGTCCGGCACGCTGACTTTGTTGGCGGCCGGGTGCTTAACTCTCTGCGTGCCGGCTGCGTCCATTCATTCCTATGGGTGCGTGCTACTCGAAACGGCAGTTTCGAATAGTGTTCACTCATCTCAAGTAGCTTCACATTTTATTTTCTTCAAGGATCTAGTGTATGAGACTATTACATATTGTTATTGAAACAGTAAATAAATGAATACGGATTTCCATACAATGACATTTATCAGCATTGACATAGATTACAATCTCAGAGCAAAATACACAGTGGGGCAAATTTCTTTTAAACCCCTACATTAGTATTCAGGTATAAAAAAGTTAGAAACCTCAGCCTTGTGACTTTTTAAAAGACCAAGCATTGTTGCAAGTGGAGTTTTTGCTAAAAGGGTTTAATATGGGCTGAGCCTCACCAGATTTATCATCATTGACATCAGTTTTCTGCAGTAAATGATAGCTCATCTCTATGCCAGCTACGAGCTGACACAGGTTTCAGTTTGGAGCACGGATTGCCAGAAGATACGCCTAATTTATGATGAGAAGTTGCATTAACGGAGCTTTACCACCTCAGGGGTAGATTTAAAAAAATGTACTACACAATTTGGGGTAAGAAAATACAATGCAATTAATGTAACCTATTAATATGCAATATAAACTAATATTTCAACACAATTCTGCTTAAAAATAAATTAGTTGCCATTAGGATAGCGGATGTCCTGCCAGATTCCTATGCACATTTCTGTGGCAAATACAGAGAAATCTGCCAGGGGTCCTACGGTTTTCTGCTCCCCCACCAACAAATAGCCAATCACTGTGCATTGGAAGATTTTAGTAAATAACCCTATATACTTTGAGTCCAAACAACACATTACATAATATTGGGTTTTACAACAAATTAATTGGGTAACTGTATATAATATGTTATGGAAGTCATTCTGTATTAAGCCACTTTGACACAACAGAGTCTTTGCCATGAAACTGTGTGTGCCACTTTCATGGGCCTGATCACTATGACAGAGATGGACTCCTCACATTATAGTTTGCTATGATTCTAGGAGTCCCTGCCGCCCTGTGAAATACTATCCTATAGTGATTCCAGCATGGGACAGTATTATGTGGGAGGGCCAAGAGTCCTAGCATCATATAATGGTGAGAGTCCCTCTCCCCGAATAGTGTTCAGGCCGGTAAGTCCATCTTACACAGGGACAGAGTTTCATAGCCGAGACTTGTTTGTATGAAAATGACATTATTAAGTGATGCAGAACACCCAGGTCCAGCTTTATAAGTATACTAGCTGGTACCCGCGACTTCGTCTGCAGTGATTGTAGAAGTGAGTATACAGGCGCGGGTAAGGTTTTCGTACTGTGTATAAGGTATGGGATATAAAATGTAACTGTGTATCTTGTTTTTGTTGTAATTCTGAGAGCACGTGAGACTTTTGTGTTGAATGTAATTTGTATTTCAGCCGCTATACGGTGTTGGTATAAACTGTACATAGTGTCTTTGGGACAGAAGTATTTCAGGTTAATATACTTTGATATACGACATTGTATGAGTTGTTATTTTGCGCCAGTACATGTAAGTTTTGGGCACAGAATACTCTTGAGCAAGCAACATAAAGTCTGGCCCTGTGCATGACAGTTTAGTAACTCCATGCGCCTCTTATTAATAGCAATTAACCCCATCATGTCCCTCACATTAACCCCAGTGTAAGAGTTACTGATAGAGATGAGCAAGTACTGTTGGGATCAGCCGATCCGAACAGCACGCTCGCATAGAAATGAATGGACGAAGCCGGCACGCGGGGGGTTAAGCGCGCTGGCTACGTCCAAGCGGAAGTACCAGGTGCATCCATTCATTTCTATGGAGCGTGCTGTTCGGATCGGCTGATCCCAACAGTACTCGCTCATCTCTAGTTACTGATATGTGAGAGACTTGGAGGTAATAATTAAGTATCTTCATTACTGAAGTCTGTTATTAGTACCTCCATATGTCTCACATATTAGTAACCTTTATATGGGGCACACAGGGGTTAATATGAGGGACATGATGGGGTTTATTCCTATTAATGTGAGGCACATGGAGTTACTAACACTAAACTAATAACTCCATGCCTGACATTAATGAAAATAGGAAGTAAAGGAAGGGAGCTGTGTGTTTCTTACTTTCAGTTTGCTAGCAGCTTCGGCAGGAGCTATCACTATAGCAGGCAGAGACCTGAGCGATTAAGCTCCACCCCCTGGGTTTCCTGCACCTCTCTCAAAGGGGAGTGTCCTTATGCCTCAGCTCTAGCAGAGACTTCATTTAACTCTTGCAGGTCCTGTGCTGCTGGCGTGCCAGTGAAATATGGCAGGAGTGCCACTCTTGGCATGTGTGCCAGGGGTTGCTGACCTCTGCTGTAGAGGGTAATATGAATTTTGTGGCTTGCTATGGTCCAAAGTGTGTGAGATTGCAGAGATAGTGATGTGAGTTTGGGTTTTGTGGGGGTCCTGGGAAAAACGTATGTGCGCTATTGTGACGAAAAGTAGCCTATTGCGCAATCAAGTGTAGGGACTATGTTTGTGGAAAATTTCAGCCAAATCGGTGGAGTGGTTTTTGCGTGATTGACCGCCAAACATCCGAACATCCAAAGGGTTCTGGGAAAAACGTATGTGCGCTATTGTGACAAAAAGTAGCCTATTGCGCAATCGAGTGTAGGGACTATGTTTGTGGAAAATTTCAGCCAAATCGGTGGAGCGGTTTTTGCGTGATTGACCGCCAAACATCCGAACATCCAAAGTCACAAACCAACAAACATTTCACATTTATAATATTAATAGGATTGCATTCTGTCCTCTCATTTCCTATGTATGATTTATGATACCATTATGATTGTCAACCAATATAAAATAAAACTAAATGAATATTTTACATGATGTTTTTAGCCAAGCATATATTAAATTAATTTGATTTTCTGGCCCCAAATCAAATTTTCATACTGGTGACCTAGCCATGATATAGGTCATCAGTATGTGATCTGCTTGATCCTGACACTAGATCCGCACAGATCATCTATTCTAGCAGCTTCCAGGTAACAGAAGGTGCTATTGGACGGGTGCAGTGGACAGCACCATTACAATGCTAGTGATAGGAGCAAAAATGAATATACAAGGGTGTAGGGAAACTAATTAATGCCCATACTTGAAGGGTCCCCACTTGTCAGAAAGAATAATAAAACATAACTTTTACTAAATATACTGATAAAACTCGTCCCTCCTCAGTCCTTCTCAATAAAATAAAATCACCACCCTCTTCCTGATGTGGAATCGGGTATAACAAAGATTCTAGGTGGACACCTTGATCAGGAGGTAAGTCTTGCTAGGTGAGTGTTGGTAGCTGACTAATCAGTTGGCTAATCAACTCCTCAGTACACACCACCCCAATCTATTTTACATTGCCTCCACAACCATCTTTTTTGGAGGTGTCACCACCCTATATGCACAGTTACTAGTGCCTAATAGATGCATATCTGATACAATGTTAGAAAGACACTGATCTATCTAGGTATAACAATACTGGGGGTTAATAGGTGAGAGATCCTAATAAGGTAGGTGGGCATATAGCAGTCAGTCTTTCCACCTCATACATGTCTCCCACCACTTGATTACTGATAGATCCCCCTACAGATCCTATCTGTGTCCATTCCTAGCCTAACGCCGTCCCCTACGCGTTTCCCTATTCAGTTCATCAGGGGGAATCAATAGTTGGATCGTGCATCTGTTGTGCGGTAAAAACCGCAGTTCACGGGACCACGGTGGTTGGCCCCGCTACTTAAAGACTGAACTGATAGGAGCAAAACTACAATTCACTGTCACTACTGCTATGCAGTGGATGGAACTATTGCTCCTATTGCTTGAATATATATGTTGCCTGTCCACTAACAGCTTCTGGTACTGGGGGGGGGGGGAGGGCTCGTAGCACAGTTGATCTGTGTGGGATCTGGAGATCAGGAAAGGTCACTTATCCTGTACATCAGTATTAAAAATTGATTTTGGGCCAGACAAGTCCTTTAATGTTGCTCATATATGAATGATACATGTTTTACAGACACACAAACTCCATGTGCAGCGTTAAGTTGTGTGAAAACCTTTACAAACTTTCTTTTCCTGGTGCGCGCCCTCACAGCCATCCAAGTCACTCGATTCTGCTCTTCGCTTCCCACTAGAGTTACCATTGGGGGGTCCAGGCTCAGGTGGAGATTCTGCCGGGGCTGAAAGAGCATTACATGAATTAGTTATGAGCCTTCTTAGAGAAAACATACATAAGTTTAAAGAAAAACATACAAAAGTGATCCAAACAGGGCTGAGATATGAAGGTAAAGCAATGAACCAGCGCAGAGGGTCAGGGCTTTTAACTCTTTTTACAGAGAAATATTTATTTTCTGCACGCCTGTCATGGGAACCAGATACTTGATTTGAAGCCAAGCGTTGTGACAAAGGCCTGTTTTTGGTGTAGATTTTGCTGTGGTTTTTGAGCTCTGTGACAGGATAGGACAGCAGTATGTGATCTGTCAGGGTCCAACACCTGTACCCCACACAAATAAACTGTTCTAGCAGCCTCAGAGTTCCATAAGGTGGTAGTGGATGGAAAGCACATGGATCCCTTATTCAGGACAGTCCTCAGCTAATTAGAATAGAGAGCGCTAGAATAAGTCACTACTAATAAGACGCTACAGGGGAAATGTGCACCTTCCTGTAACTTCCCTCAGAGCTCTATGGCAGATTACTGCACACGTGTTTACATCACGACACATCTACAATGCCATCCAATGTGACCATTAAATGAGTGCTCTAAATTCAGCATATTAAAGGGGTATTCCCATGAACATAATCATATCTATATTTGTAGATAATTTAAAGTTAAACAGTTTTGCAAATATAACTAATTAAAAATTCTGCAGCGTTTTAAAGATTTCCTCTAAGCATCTGACGCTGGGTTCACACCTGCGTTCTGGTCTCCGGTCTGTGCTTTCCGTCTTCTGCATGCCAGAAGATGGAAAGCACAGACCGGGTCCGGCCGTGAGTGGCAGTGAGCGTTTTATGCTCTCCGCCGCGAAACCGGTTTTTTTTTAATCCGGACACAGAGTACTGCACGTCCGACTCTGTGTCCGGATTATAAAACCCAGTTTCGCGGCGGAGAGCATAAAACGCTCACTGCCGCGCACTGCCGGACAGCTTTCTCACCCATTCAAATGAATGGGTGAGAAAGAATCCTGCAGGTTTCCGTCTCCTGCCTCTGTTTTATGCAGGAAACGGAAACCTGCATAAGAGGGTGCCGGGCGCAGATGTGAACGAGCCCTTAGTAGTGGCAGTCTGTTGTCTTGATCGGTTGCCAATGGTTACGACCACAAATGCAGAAACTTTCTATGGGACTTGTCAAAAACCCAGCCATGATTTTCTTATTGTAGCTGAGTTATCAGACAAGGACACTACAGTATCAGAAGAGATCCCGGACACAATAAAAACATCATGGCTGATTTTCTGACCTTAGAAAGGTTCTGCATTCATGGCTGTATCCAATGGCAACCGATCAAGACTACAAGACTGTGACTGCAAGATATTCAGAGAATATCTTTAAAAAATTGCAAAATATTTCATTACTTATACTTGCAAAAATGTTAAACTTTTAATTATCTACAGATTTAAAAAACAATTATGTACATGGGAATACCCCTTTAATATTAGAAAGTATATTGGAAAATTGGAAATCAATTCATTATGGTTTTCTAGATCTCGGCTTCTGTTAGGTTGACACTATTGTGGGAACACGAAAGACGGAGCTTAAACAATGGCTACCCCAGCACCCCACAGACTATAATGAGGTCCACTGAGCCTCCTTACTTCTCTATGATGATTTTAGGCAGAACCTCTTCAAGAGACCTTAATGCAATTGTGATCCTAGCCTGTCATTCATTCTGCTTACTGCCAGTGGATAACAATCAGTCCACGGTCATGAGACAGATGCAGGTGCACAGCTCGTGACAAATCTCTGCTAATTTCACTATGACAGTAATGAGCCGGGCACCTGCGTGTCCATCCATGACTAAGGACTGGTTTTATACACTTGGAGCAAACTATGAAAAACAAGCAGAGATCTAGAAAACTGGGAGGAATTGATATAGGAAGTGTATTAGAAAACATTATGACTTTTTCATTATACAAAATATTTATTTGCTGAAACTGGACAAGCCCTTTAAATGCAGCTTTAATGGAACCCTCTGAGGTCAGGGGAGATCACAGGAAGTTTTCCATTATTGCAGAGTCCATTCTTTATTTGCAATGTCGTGCCCGCACACGATATATCACATATATTAAATAGATGATCACTTGTAACCCCCATAGGGATCATTTACACACAAGACCAGGCTGTGTTCACAATAATGTGATGACTGCAGTGATGCTGACTAGTTCAGTAACTTGTGAGCTAGCAGTGATCTCCAAGGGGCAGGAAGCAATGGTGTAGTCATCAGACACATAGAGGAGACTCAGTAAGCTGTTCTATTAGGACATAGAGGTCTCCCCATAGGAAGCCTGGCCTGTCAGGTTATAGGATGAAGATTGGCCCAGAATTATACAGCAGCGCCCCCAGGCGACCACCCTTTCTATGGCACCATGCTCTTTTATACAATGTGTAGTGACAGATATTACGATGCACATCATACACTAGTGCAGGTGACGCCGTGTGATCCCTGCAGTGACTGATGATGTACACGTAGCCATGGGGGCAGCAGAGCCTTGTACCGGACACTATGGTGTATGTGCTGTGCGCTCACCGGGAGCCCGCGGCGGCTCGGGCAGCTCATCATACAGGTCCATCCCCGGACTACCGACCACTGATTATTGACACACGTAAGGTCTCGCGAGAACGTGATCAAATTCTGGAAATCTCGGAGCAGCTGTCAGTCAGTGTTGTGGGCGGGGCCTCGCGAGTCACCAGCCAATCATCGCACGCCTCTAACCAATCAGAATAGAGCTGCTAGAGAAGCCTACTTCCACTGTATACAATAACTTTATTAACTACACATACACAGAACAGCGGTGTTTACACTAATAAAGGGTCTTTCTGTTCTTTATGACATAGGTTGCTGATAGGCAGAGGTGTAATGTGAGGCTCCTGCCCTAATGTAAAATATGGAAAGGGGCCTGCAGTTACCATGTGCTATCTGCTTATAATGGAGGGGGGAATTGGGTCCCCTAAGGCTTTAGGGGCCTGGTAGTGTTTGCTACCTCTACACCAGCTGTCCCAGGTGCTCACTGCCCTCAATGAATGGGGCCTTGGAGGCATGGCGGCACATGGAAATTTCCCCACTGTCGGACTATTAAAGAATTATCTTATGTGCAGTCCATCGTTCAATCACAACCTGGTGACGCACACGACCGTGTGCATGTCGCCTTAGGCTGAGGCCACACATTGCAGAGAAGCCATACCTCCCAACTTCTGAAGAACTGAAAGAAGGACAAAATGTGCGGCGTGCAAATTTAGCCCCGCCCACTTTTGTGTTGACTCCGCCCACCCGTTAATTTTTCATGTGCCCGCACACAGTATAATATTCCTACAGTCACCCGTAAATTATATGTCCCCCCTCTATCTCTCCCCCAGTTTCATATACACCCTTCATCTCCCCCAGTTTCATGTCCCCCCTCCATCTCTGCCCCCAGATTCATGTCCCTCCATCTCTGCCCTCAGATTCATGTCCCTCCATCTCTGCCCTCAGATTCATGTCCCCCCATCTCTTCCCCCAGTTTCATGTCCCCTCCATCTCTGCCCCCAGATTCATGTCCCTCCATCTCTGCCCCCAGATTCATGTCCCCCATCTCTGCCCCCAGATTCATGTCCCCCATCTCTGCCCCCAGATTCATGTCCCCCATCTCTGCCCCCAGATTCATGTCCCCTCCATCTTTGCCCCCAGATTCATGTCCCTCCATCTCTGCCCCCAGATTCATGTCCCCCCATCTCTGCCCTCAGATTCATGTCCCCCATCTCTGCCCCCAGATTCATGTCCCTGCATCTCTGCCCTCAGATTCATGTCCCCCCATCTCTGCCCCCAGATTCATGTCCCCTCCATCTTTGCCCCCAGATTCATGTCCCTCCATCTCTGCCCCCAGATTCATGTCCCTCCATCTCTGCCCTCAGATTCATGTCCCCCCATCTCTGCCCCCAGATTCATGTCCCCTCCATCTTTGCCCCCAGATTCATGTCCCTCCATCTCTGCCCCCAGATTCATGTCCCCCCATCTCTGCCCTCAGATTCATGTCCCCCATCTCTGCCCCCAGATTCATGTCCCTCCATCTCTGCCCTCAGATTCATGTCCCCCCATCTCTGCCCCCAGATTCATGTCCCCTCCATCTTTGCCCCCAGATTCATGTCCCTCCATCTCTGCCCCCAGATTCATGTCCCCTCCATCTTTGCCCCCAGATTCATGTCCCCCATCTCTGCCCCCAGATTCATGTCCCCCATCTCTGCCCCCAGATTCATGTCCCCCCATCTCTGCCCTCAGATTCATGTCCCCCCATCTCTGCCCCCAGATTCATGTCCCCTCCATCTTTGCCCCCAGATTCATGTCCCTCCATCTCTGCCCCCAGATTCATGTCCCCCATCTCTGCCCTCAGATTCATGTCCCCCATCTCTGCCCCCAGATTCATGTCCCCCCATCTCTGCCCTCAGATTCATGTCCCCCCATCTCTGCCCCCAGATTCATGTCCCCTCCATCTTTGCTCCCAGATCCATGTCCCTCCATCTCTGCCCCCAGATTCATGTCCCCTCCATCTTTGCCCCCAGATTCATGTTCCTCCATCTCTGCCCCCAGATTCATGTCTCCACATCTCTGCCCCCAGATTTATGTCCCCACATCTCTGCCCCCAGTGTCATGTCCCCCCATCTCTGCCCCCAGATTCATGTCCCCTCCATCTTTGCCCCCAGATTCATGTCCCTCCATCTCTGCCCCCAGATTCATGTCCCCCATCTCTGCCCTCAGATTCATGTCCCCCATCTCTGCCCCCAGATTCATGTCCCCCCATCTCTGCCCTCAGATTCATGTCCCCCCATCTCTGCCCCCAGATTCATGTCCCCTCCATCTTTGCCCCCAGATTCATGTCCCTCCATCTCTGCCCCCAGATTCATGTCCCCTCCATCTTTGCCCCCAGATTCATGTCCCCCATCTCTGCCCCCAGATTCATGTCCCCCATCTCTGCCCCCAGATTCATGTCCCCCATCTCTGCCCCCAGATTCATGTCCCCCCATCTCTGCCCTCAGATTCATGTCCCCCCATCTCTGCCCCCAGATTCATGTCCCCTCCATCTTTGCCCCCAGATTCATGTCCCTCCATCTCTGCCCCCAGATTCATGTCCCCTCCATCTTTGCCCCCAGATTCATGTCCCCCATCTCTGCCCCCAGATTCATGTCCCCTCCATCTTTGCCCCCAGATTCATGTCCCCCATCTCTGCCCCCAGATTCATGTCCCCCATCTCTGCCCCCAGATTCATGTCCCCCCATCTCTGCCCTCAGATTCATGTCCCCCCATCTCTGCCCCCAGATTCATGTCCCCTCCATCTTTGCCCCCAGATTCATGTCCCTCCATCTCTGCCCCCAGATTCATGTCCCCCATCTCTGCCCTCAGATTCATGTCCCCCATCTCTGCCCCCAGATTCATGTCCCCCCATCTCTGCCCTCAGATTCATGTCCCCCCATCTCTGCCCCCAGATTCATGTCCCCTCCATCTTTGCTCCCAGATCCATGTCCCTCCATCTCTGCCCCCAGATTCATGTCCCCTCCATCTTTGCCCCCAGATTCATGTTCCTCCATCTCTGCCCCCAGATTCATGTCTCCACATCTCTGCCCCCAGATTTATGTCCCCACATCTCTGCCCCCAGTGTCATGTCCCCCCATCTCTGCCCCCAGTGTCATGCCGTCCTCTCCTTCATCTGCCCCCAGATTCACATTCCACCTCCACATTAAACTTACCTTCTCCTCCGCTCCCTCGCCGCTCTCTGCGCGCCTCTCTCGCTGACACATGCGGCTGAAGGAAGGAGCTGACACAGGTCAGCTCCTCGCTTCGCCGCTGCGTGTCTCTCTCGCTGACACATATGCGGCTGAAGCGAGGAGCTGACCTGTGTCAGCTCCTTGCTTCAGCCGCATATGTGTTCAACTCAGATCTGCGTCCTCTGGACGCAGATCTGAGTTGAAATCGGGACATACCTCCCTCCAACCGGGACCGCGGGACATGTCACCCAAATCGTGAATGTCCCGCGGAAATTGGGACGGTTGGGAGGTATGGAGAAGCTGCTTTTTTAATTGCAGATTTTGCTGCATTTTTTTTAAAACTAAGCCAAGAGTGGCCTCAAAAAGAACTGGAGTTATATTTCTCTTCAAATAAATCTACATCCGACTTTGGCTAAATTAAAAACAAAAAACAGCAAAAGATGTAACAAAAAAGCAGGTTTACCACAATGCCAGGACCCCTATAGATGAGCTGTACAGAGACAGGGTGGATAAAGGTAATAACATACCCTGTTTCCCCGAAAATAAGACAGCGTCTAATATTAAATTCTCTTCCAAAATATATGACCTGTGTTATTTTCGGGGGATGTCTTATGCAGAGCTGGATCGGGGGACAATCGGCAGTTATGCCGGCGCTTCCTTAGTGGAGCTCCAGCATGACTGCCAGTTGTAGGTGGTCCAGGAGGTGAAGGAGGGGGTGGGGGTGTGTGTCTTATTTTCGGGGAAACGGTACCAGGAGCCGGCTGCTCACCTGCCATATGATGTGTACCACTGCACTATCTAAACCCACTGCTATACCCATATGGCAAGAGAGCAGTGTGCGTCCTAGAATTGTCATCATTACCTGGTTGAGGCTGCACTGTACTGGAAAAACTCATGTGCAGAGGTCCTGGCTCTCAGACTCCCACAGATGTAATATTGATGGCCTATCCTAAGGACATGCCATAAATATTGGAAACATGGATAAATCCTTTCAAGATGTTGTCCAGGAATTAGAGCAACCCATGTGCCGGGCCGGAGGTTTAAAATAAAAAAGAATACCCGCCTGTCCTCAGCACCCCGTTGTCTGCCGCCAGTGTCCATTCAGTCTTGTGCTAGCACCTTACTGCTGGGAGTCCTGCACCTCATGTGACCGCTAAGATGAATTGGGTACAGGATTTCCAGAAATGAGGTGTCACCATGAGATTTTTTTTTTTATTTTTACACCTCCATGGCAGCCACAGCGTCCTGCACTAATTGTTTTCAATGGGAGTCAGAATGAGGGAAGAATCAGCTGTTTGAGTGAACCGTGATACCTGTGTAAGCAACGTGACCCCTTCTCTGTTTACATAGTGTCATACATCTCATAGTGGCCATGTAATGTAGCTATAGGCTCGTCCTATGCACGTCTATGTGACAAGGCTGGAATTACATCACACGGTCACTATAAACAGACATCATGTGAAATAAACAGGCACCATAGCCCCTTCATACAACTGATCAGTGGGTCACTTATCTCTTATTGATGATTTATTCTGAGGATAGATCAACTGGAAAACTCCTTAAAGGGATCCTATCATTCAGATGGCATTTTTTGTGCCTAACACGTCAGAATAGCCTTAAGAAAGGCTATTCGTCTCCTACATTTCGTTGTCCTCTCCGCGCCGCCATTCCGTAAAAATACCGGTTTTTGACAGTATGCAAATGAGTTCTCTTGTAGCACTGGGGGCGGGCCCAGCGCTCAAACAACACTGGGGGCGTCCCCAATGCTGCCAGAGAACTCTCAAATGCCGCCTTTTCTTCAGGAACATCGTCTTCCTGTGTCTTCTTCTGGCAGAGGGGGTGAAAAAAGTAGGCCTTGGGCAGAGCCTACTGCGCATGCCTGTGGCCACAAGAAAAACGCCCGCTTACACAGTAAGTAAGCGGCCATTTTCTTGTGGCCTGTTTTACTAACTACTGTCACGTCACCCACTGACCGCTATACCAGGACTAAATACTGTCACATTACCTGCTGACCACTATACCTGGACTAAATAATGTCATATCAACCGCTGACCTCTATACCAGGATTAAATACTGTCAGGTCACCCACTGACCACTATACCAGGACTAAATACAGACACATCACCCGCTAACTGCTGTACCAGGACTAAATACTGTCACATCACCCACTGACCGCTATACCAGTACTAAATACTGTCACGTCACCCACTGACCGCTATACCAGGACTAAATATTGTCACATCACCCGCTGACCGCTATACCAAGACTAAATACTGTCACGTAACCCGCTGACAGCTATACCAGGACTAAGTACTGTCACGTCACCCGCAGACCGCTATACCAGGACTACATAATGTCACATCACCTGCTGACCGCTCTACCAGGACTAAATACTGTCACGTCACCTGCTAACCGCTATACCAGGACTAAATACTGTCATGTCACCCGCTGACCACTATACCAGGACTAAATACTGTCACATTACCTGCTGACCGCTATGCCAGGACTAAATAATGTCACATCACCCGCTAACCTCTATACCAAGACTAAATACTGTCCGGTCAACCACTGACCACTATACCAGGACTAAATACTGTCACATTACCTGCTGACCGCTATACCAGGACTAAATAATGTCACATCACCTGCTGACCGCTATACCAGGACTAAATAATGTCACATCACCCGCTAACCTATATGTCAAGACTAAATACTGTCCGGTCACCCACTGACCACTATACTAGGACTAAATACTGTCACGTAACCTGCTGACCGCTATACCAGGACTAAATACAGACACATCACCCACTAACTGCTGTACCAGGACTAAATACTGTCACATCACCCACTGACCGCTATACCAGTACTAAATACTGTCACGTCACCCACTGACCGCTATACCAGGACTAAATACTGTCACGTAACCCGCTGACCGCTATACCAGGACTAAGTACTGTCACGTCACCCGCTGACCGCTATACCAGGACTAAATACTCTCAGGTCACCCACTGATCAGTATACCAGGACTAAATACTGTCACATCACCCACTGACCGCTATACCAGGACTAAATACTGTCAGGTCGCCCACTGATCACTATACCAGGACTAAATACTGTCACATCACCCACTGACCGCTATACCAGGACTAAATACTGTCACATCACCCACTGACCGCTATACCAGGACTAAATACTGTCACATCACCCACTGACCGCTATACCAGGACTAAATACTGTCACATCACCCACTGACCGCTATACCAGGACTAAATACTGTCACATCACCCACTGACCGCTATACCAGGACTAAATACTGTCACATCACCCGCTGACCGCTATACCAAGACTAAATACTGTCACGTAACCCGCTGACAGCTATACCAGGACTAAGTACTGTCACGTCACCCGCTGACCGCTATACCAGGACTAAATACTGTCATGTCACCCACTGACCGCTATACCAGGACTAAATACTGTCACATCACCCGCTGACCGCTATACCAAGACTAAATACTGTCACGTAACCCGCTGACAGCTATACCAGGACTAAGTACTGTCACGTCACCCGCTGACCGCTATACCAGGACTAAATACTGTCATGTCACCCACTGACCGCTATACCAGGACTAAATACTGTCACATCACCCGCTGACCGCTATACCAGGACTAAGTACTGTCACGTCACCCGCTGACCGCTATACCAGGACTAAATACTGTCAGGTCACCTGCTGACCGCTATACCAGGACTAAATACTGTCACATCACCCGCTGACCGCTATACCAGGACTAAGTACTGTCACGTCACCCGCTGACCGCTATACCAGGACTAAGTACTGTCACGTCACCCGCTGACCGCTATACCAGGACTAAATACTGTCATGTCACCCACTGACCGCTATACCAGGACTAAATACTGTCACATCACCCGCTGACCGCTATACCAAGACTAAATACTGTCACGTAACCCGCTGACAGCTATACCAGGACTAAGTACTGTCACGTCACCCGCTGACCGCTATACCAGGACTAAATACTGTCATGTCACCCACTGACCGCTATACCAGGACTAAATACTGTCACATCACCCGCTGACCGCTATACCAAGACTAAATACTGTCACGTAACCCGCTGACAGCTATACCAGGACTAAGTACTGTCACGTCACCCGCTGACCGCTATACCAGGACTAAATACTGTCATGTCACCCACTGACCTCTATACCAGGACTAAATACTGTCACATCACCCGCTGACCGCTATACCAGGACTAAGTACTGTCACGTCACCCGCTGACCGCTATACCAGGACTAAATACTGTCAGGTCACCTGCTGACCGCTATACCAGGACTAAATACTGTCACATCACCCGCTGACCGCTATACCAGGACTAAGTACTGTCACGTCACCCGCTGACCGCTATACCAGGACTAAGTACTGTCACGTCACCCGCTGACCGCTATACCAGGACTAAATACTGTCATGTCACCCACTGACCGCTATACCAGGACTAAATACTGTCACATCACCCGCTGACCGCTATACCAAGACTAAATACTGTCACGTAACCCGCTGACAGCTATACCAGGACTAAGTACTGTCACGTCACCCGCTGACCGCTATACCAGGACTAAATACTGTCATGTCACCCACTGACCGCTATACCAGGACTAAATACTGTCACATCACCCGCTGACCGCTATACCAGGACTAAGTACTGTCACGTCACCCGCTGACCGCTATACCAGGACTAAATACTGTCAGGTCACCTGCTGACCGCTATACCAGGACTAAATACTGTCACATCACCCGCTGACCGCTATACCAGGACTAAGTACTGTCACGTCACCCGCTGACCGCTATACCAGGACTAAGTACTGTCACGTCACCCGCTGACCGCTATACCAGGACTAAATACTGTCATGTCACCCACTGACCGCTATACCAGGACTAAATACTGTCACATCACCCGCTGACCGCTATACCAAGACTAAATACTGTCACGTCACCCGCTGACCGCTATACCAGGACTAAATACTGTCAGGTCACCTGCTGACCGCTATACCAGGACTAAATACTGTCACATCACCCGCTGACCGCTATACCAGGACTAAGTACTGTCACGTCACCCGCTGACCGCTATACCAGGACTAAGTACTGTCACGTCACCCGCTGACCGCTATACCAGGACTAAATACTGTCATGTCACCCACTGACCGCTATACCAGGACTAAATACTGTCACATCACCCGCTGACCGCTATACCAGGACTAAGTACTGTCACGTCACCCGCTGACCGCTATACCAGGACTAAATACTGTCAGGTCACCTGCTGACCGCTATACCAGGACTAAATACTGTCACATCACCCGCTGACAGCTATACCAGGACTAAATACTGTCAGGTCACCTGCTGACCGCTATACCAGGACTAAATACTGTCACATCACCCGCTGACCGCTATACCAGGACTAAGTACTGTCACGTCACCCGCTGACCGCTATACCAGGACTAAGTACTGTCACGTCACCCGCTGACCGCTATACCAGGACTAAATACTGTCATGTCACCCACTGACCGCTATACCAGGACTAAATACTGTCACATCACCCGCTGACCGCTATACCAAGACTAAATACTGTCACGTAACCCGCTGACAGTTATACCAGGACTAAGTACTGTCACGTCACCCGCTGACCGCTATACCAGGACTAAATACTGTCATGTCACCCACTGACCGCTATACCAGGACTAAATACTGTCACATCACCCGCTGACCGCTATACCAAGACTAAATACTGTCACGTAACCTGCTGACAGCTATACCAGGACTAAGTACTGTCACGTCACCCGCTGACCGCTATACCAGGACTAAATACTGTCATGTCACCCACTGACCGCTATACCAGGACTAAATACTGTCACATCACCCGCTGACCGCTATACCAGGACTAAGTACTGTCACGTCACCCGCTGACCGCTATACCAGGACTAAATACTGTCAGGTCACCTGCTGACCGCTATACCAGGACTAAATACTGTCACATCACCCGCTGACCGCTATACCAGGACTAAGTACTGTCACGTCACCCGCTGACCGCTATACCAGGACTAAGTACTGTCACGTCACCCGCTGACCGCTATACCAGGACTAAATACTGTCATGTCACCCACTGACCGCTATACCAGGACTAAATACTGTCACATCACCCGCTGACCGCTATACCAAGACTAAATACTGTCACGTAACCCGCTGACAGCTATACCAGGACTAAGTACTGTCACGTCACCTGCTGACCGCTATACCAGGACTAAATACTGTCATGTCACCCACTGACCGCTATACCAGGACTAAATACTGTCACATCACCCGCTGACCGCTATACCAGGACCAAGTACTGTCACGTCACCCGCTGACCGCTATACCAGGACTAAATACTGTCAGGTCACCTGCTGACCGCTATACCAGGACTAAATACTGTCACATCACCCGCTGACCGCTATACCAGGACTAAGTACTGTCACGTCACCCGCTGACCGCTATACCAGGACTAAGTACTGTCACGTCACCCGCTGACCGCTATACCAGGACTAAATACTGTCATGTCACCCACTGACTGCTATACCAGGACTAAATACTGTCACATCACCCGCTGACCGCTATACCAAGACTAAATACTGTCACGTCACCCGCTGACCGCTATACCAGGACTAAATACTGTCAGGTCACCTGCTGACCGCTATACCAGGACTAAATACTGTCACATCACCCGCTGACCGCTATACCAGGACTAAGTACTGTCACGTCACCCGCTGACCGCTATACCAGGACTAAGTACTGTCACGTCACCCGCTGACCGCTATACCAGGACTAAATACTGTCAGGTCACCTGCTGACCGCTATACCAGGACTAAATACTGTCACATCACCCGCTGACCGCTATACCAGGACTAAATACTGTCATGTCACCCACTGACCGCTATACCAGGACTAAATACTGTCACATCACCCGCTGACCGCTATACCAAGACTAAATACTGTCATGTCACCTGCTGACCGCTATACCAGGACTAAATACTGTCACATCACCCGCTGACCGCTATACCAGGACTAAATACTGTCAGGTCACCTGCTGACTGCTATGCCAGGACTAAATACTGTCAGGTCACCTGCTGACTGCTATGCCAGGACTAAATACTGTCATGTTGTATTGTTCGTTTGATTTATTTGTATAGTATAAATAAAGAACGTATAAAAAAACAACAACAGTAGCAGCTATGATGACATCACAGATTCCACATGACATTACAGTAGGAATGTGTACAGTTGTACACTGCCACCATCTTGGGTCACTTAAGCTTGCTAGCCTGAAGAGGACGCTATGTCCAGGTAGGTGGCTCTTTAGTGCAGGCTGAGGCTTCGTTCACACATGGTATGGCCGGCGTTGCATGGTGCAGTACACAACTAAACCATTAGCTCCCACAAATCTTGGTAACGTTAGGTTCACACTGACCCCAGATGTGGCCCCACTGACGGACCCCAACAACAGAGAGCCGGAGCACTGTTTCCATGGTAACATATGTACACGGGCGGACCCTATTGACTATCATGGAGTCCACTGGGTGTCTGTCAGGTGTCTGAGATGTGAACCTCGCCTAAGAAGCCCTTTCTCCTTTCCTGCAGAGATTGTCAGGAGGTCCCAAGACTAAGTCCAAAGCCATTGTGAGAAGGGCTTCAGGTAATAAATCTGGCTCCATGCTACCATGTACAAGATGGTTCTGTTAGACCTCTATGATCTGTCATTACATTAATTTTTGGTTCCTCTTTTTTTGCCATATGTACTGTCGCTTTATCTGGAGACACCTGGACGTCTTATTCATGGTTTGTTTTGATTTTATTATTATTCTTACAAGGTAGATATTATCTTAGGGGGTGCATACGGACACCGGCGGACATCTTTAAAAACCCATTCAAATGAATGGGTTTTAAAGCTGACCGCTGGCAAGCCGTCTCCTGTCCAGTTTCCCCGGGGTTTAGGATGGAAACCCCGGGGCGGACAGCAGTGGTAGTGTAAATGCCCCCTTAGAGAAATTAGGGAAGTTTATTTACATGCTGTTCCTTACTTTAGATTGCATAAGATAATAATCTTGTGTGTTTGTATATTGCACTTCTATAGAGTATAAGAATTACTATAAGTTGTTACTAACATGAGCGTTAGTGTGGAAGTGGGCAGTTTCCACACGATCCCCTCGTCATGGCCAGCCTGGTTGGGTGACTCTTGTCCTGGGGCTGCGTTTCCCGGCTAGCGGTTGTTGGGCGTCCAGCAATGTCAGTGAGTACTGTCAGCCCCCATAACTGTACTAACCATAGTGGTACTGTGTGAATGTTGGAAACAAGAATCCCTGACTGTTGTGTGTGCCTGGGCCCTGGTGTGTCTGAAGTGTGATTGTGTATAAGGGATTGAAACCTTGCGGACATTCTCATAAGTGTCCCAGGGCCGAGTGTGCGAGAATATAAAGAAGGGTCGAATCTCACGGTAGACATCCCCTTCTGTGACAGGCGAGCACTTTGTGTTCTGATAAAGGAACTCTCCAAGAAGAGAGGTGTCATAAGACTTTATCCTGAAACTAATGCCTGCCAGCGCTGAGTGATTGTGAATAATTGTAATTATTATTATATGCTATGGTAATGGGGACAGGGGGGAGAAGAGTATTGGTGACATTCCGTTTCCGGAAATGGGAAAACGGAACGTCACTGGGAAATCAAAAAATGTGCCTGTGGCGGTCGCATGACTGCCCCAGGAATTTGGGTAAATATACATTTTTTTTTAAAAGGAGTGAATTAGAAATTAGGTATGGTGAGGGGGATTAGTTTAATGTTAAAGTTTTAGTTTATGCCACACAACCCTTTTAAGTTTAAGGACAGGAGGTGTATTGTATTAGATTATAAGCGGAGAGGCTGCATGCGGACACCTTTAAAAACCCATTCAAATGAATAGGTGTTAAAGCTGACCGCTGGCAAGCTGTCCCCTGCCCAGTTTCCCGGGGTTTAGGATGGAAACCCTGGGGCGGACAGCGGTGGTAGTGTAAATGCCCCCTTAGAGAAATTAGGGTAGATTATTTACATGCTGTGCCTTATTTTAGATTCCATAAGATAATAATCTTGTGTTTGTATATTGCACTTCTATAGAGTATAAGAATTACTATAAGTTGTTACTAACGTGAGCGCTAGTGTGGAAGTGGGCAGTTTCCACACGATCCCCTCGTCATGACCAGCCTGGCTGGGTGACTCCTGTCCTAGGGCTGCGTTTCCCGGCTAGCTGTTGTTGGGCGTCCAACAATGTCAGCGAGTACTGTCAGCCCCCAATTGTACTAACCATAGTGGTACTGTGTGAATGTTGGAGACAAAAATCCCTGACTGTTGTGTGTCTGGGCCCTGGAGTGTCTGAAGTGTGATTGTGTATAAGGGATTCAAACCTTGCGGACATTCTCATAAGTGTCCCAGGGCCGAGTGTGCGAGAATATAAAGAAGGGTCGAATCTCACGGTAGACATCCCCTTCTGTGACAGGCGAGCACTTTGTGTTCTGATAAAGGAACTCTCCAAGAAGAGAGGTGTCATAAGACTTTATCCTGAAACTAATGCCTGCCAGCGCTGTGTGATTGTGAATAATATAATGATGTATTGTATTAGATAGTAAGCTCTTAGGAGCAGGATGTCTCTTTCTTTCCTTACAGGTCAGCTCTCCAGAACAAATAATAATATTCATATTTACAGCAATATGCAGCAGGACAGTTTGGATCCAGGGAGATATCCGATCGCCACATGTGGGGTCAGGAAGGAATTTTTTGCCCCCCTGAGGTATAACGCTCCGGGGAGTTCGTTTCGCCTTCCTCTGGATCTTTGGGTTGGTTGGCTTTTGAGTCAGTGACCCATTTTATAATATATTAAAGGGCCAGTAATAACTTTATTACAATGTTGCTTATTGCTGTTCAATAAAAAAATAAAAAATAATCTATATTGTGTTTTTTGTCTTTTGTCTGGATCTCTCCTTACACACTAGCCATGATGAGAGTGATCGCTGCCGCTCAGTAATCCAGAACTAGATTCAGCTGCTGACCCAATATATAATAAAGTGTATCATTTCCTTGGTACATGGTGGCAGGATTGGGGAATATGAGAGGTGACATATACCAAGAGTAGACGTAGATCACTTGTAATTCCATGTCATAATGTAAACTCATGTCCTAAGTGTTATGAGGGTCAGTCTCTCTGTGATAGGGACAATAACATTTTCTGTCTTCTATACGCAACATACTACCTCAAAGAAGCCTGAAGACAGGGGTCACCAAAACCCAAACAATACAGTCAACACCAGGGGTCTTGTATAAAAATAGGAATCAAACTAAAGAGATGTCGAACACAAAAGGTACAATGAGTCGCCATTGGGCCCCATAACAAAACTTGGACTACTATTTCCAGACAGTGGTCACAGTAAAGATTTTTACAGAGGTGCAGGACTCTACATAAATGTGCATTTATAAACAGCCAGAAAATCTCTTGCTAAGTCTGATATAAGCAGGTGAATGGGACTGAGCTTGCAGTATATATTTTGGCTACTACACAGCTCTGCTAGTGCAAACAGTTGATCAGTGGGGGTGCTGGGTGAGGCTATGGCCCCATATAACAGGCTGCAGCAAAAATGCGCTGTGTGAAAAACCCTTTTTCCCGCAGCACTTTTCACAGAAAGTCCGCAGAGACATTCTGCTTCCATTATAACTATAGGGAAACCGTCAGCGTTTCTGTAGGTATAATTGGCATGATACAATTTCCAAAACTGAAGCCAATTTTGGAAGTCCCAGCCTTTGCAGAGACTGTAACATTGGGGTTTTTGTTGCAGCCAAACTGCAGCGTTTATGCCACATAGGGTACCAGCCTTAAAATCCTGAAAGATTCGTTTAGGTCTGCACTAAATGCTGCAATTACACCCATTGATTGGTCCCCGAAAACTCAATTATGAAGAAATAGGAAGTGAGCGCTTGGCTTCCACTAGGTCATTCAGGTGACCTAGGTGAATTCAGACCATACAACCTGCGACCTGCCCTACTGATTCTCTGTTAACATTGGTCCATGTTCTCTGCAGCTGTGAGATATAAAGGTGCTATACCCGTTTCACATTGATTTTTATTTTCATTCTATGAAGTCCAAGTTTATATTCCACTAGATTTTTTTTTTTTTTTAAATGTAGATTGTGAGCCCCACATAGAGCCCACAATGTACATTTTTCCCTATCAGTATGTCTTTTTGGAATATGGGATGGAAATCCATGCAAACACGGGGAGAACATACAAACTCCTTGCAGATGGTTTTATGCCCTTGGTGGGATTTGGGCACCAGGACCCAGCGCTGCAGGGCTGCAGTGCTAACCACTGAGCCACCATGTGGCCCCCCCCCCAACTAGATTTTTTCTAGGAAGTGAGCGATTGCCAAGAGCTGTATATTTATTTCCATCACAAATATATTTGCTCAGTTATATAATGATAAAACCAGTGATGTAACTGTAGAGCAGGGGACCTTAAATTACGGCCCGTGGGCCACATCCAGGCCGCCAAGGACATTTATCTAGCCCGCCCACACATCGCCTGGGTCGCTCACTAACGGGGAATCCGATTACCCGATAGTGAGCAGATCGCTGCTTTCAGTTGTATGTGCAAATGCACATACAACTGATAGCTGTCTGTGTAGGCCGCGTACACTGACTGCAGAGAGTGACCTCTACCCTGATGCTGGCACGATGACGTCATCGCGAATGCAGTCTAAAGGAGGAGGACGCGGCTCTTCATGGGTAAGTATAATACAGTGTGTGTACAGTGTGTACAGTGTGCATGATTGTGTGAGTGTTGTACTGAGGAGCATATAATACAGTGGGGTGGGTGTACTGAGGAGCATATAATACAGTGGGGTAGGGAGGTGTACTGAGGAGCATATAATACTGTGTGTGGGGGCATATTGAGGAGCAGATAATACTGTGTGGGAGGCGTACTGTGGCGCATATAATACTGTGGGGAGGGCCTGCTGTGGAGCGTATAATAACTATATTTCAGGCCTTCCAGTGGTTTGAGGGACAGTGAACTTGGCCCCCTGTTTGAAAAGATTGAGGACCCCTGCTGTAGAGGGTGCGGTGATAGCAGGAGTACCAAGGGCTCCCAGTTACACCTCTGGATGAAGAAAAACCTGACCTACATAGCAGTAACATATTTTGCTCACCCATGCCATAGGTGCCAGTGTTTCGGAAAGGAGAACTGCTACTTCCTCCTCCCCAAATAACCAGTGATTTCACAGAGAATCTAGGGCAAAACATGGACATATCCAAGGGTATAGCTACCATGATAGCAGTGGTAGCAGCTGCCACAGGGCCCGGGACATTAGGGGGCCCGGTGGCAGCTGCTAACGCTGCAGATTATTATTATTTTTTAAAATAGGCCGTTACCTGCTGAAGTAACTTCAGCAGATAATGGGGCCTATTTACTTACCTATCTGCAGTTGACACGTCGCCTCACCTCGCCTCATTAGAGGTGCTGCTCAGTGTGCATAGAACCTCCCTACCACCATCAGTTACACCACAGGTCCCCTCAGCTCTGCCCCGACTAGAGAGGTGAGCTGAAGAAGTCAGATGAATGTTATTGGCCACTGGTGACAACTACCATTTCCATCCTCAAGGTTCCCTCCGATGTCTTGTGGCATGTGTATTCCCCCTTATATTGTTCATAATATAGGGAAACAATCTCTACATTATAAACATGTCCAGCTTTGTAGGCCATGGTGATAAAACAGAACAACTGCATTCACCTACAGTCTATATATTAAGTTGCACCTGTTTTTTATGGCATTAAAGGGTTTTACAGGTAAAAATTCTTTTTTTTTTTTAATTTTTTTTATTTTTTAAAAAAAGGTCTGTTAGTGCTATTAAAGGATTAATAAGTGCACCCAAATACCTTTAGCAGTGTTTTGAGTGATTTCTGTGTTTCTATGGGAGCAATTCTTTGTTCCTCCCCCTCCCTCTCTTGCTCACTCCCTCTAACCCCCTCCTTGACTCCCTAGCTAGCTTGCCCACTACTAGCCCTTCCCAACTAACTAACTAGCTCAGCCCCCCCCCCCCCATCATATTTACCTGTTATGTCTACTCTTCTTCTTGATGTCTACCTGGAGTGAGATACTGTCTCTGTGCTGCAGGCCTCCCACACTGCCTGGAGCCAGGCCCAATGCCACTTCCGCAAGAGACATCATTGCGGCACTTGCTGGGTGCTGAAACCGGGCCTGGGTAGAGGCCTTACCAAACCTCCACTGCCTATTAAAAAAAAGCCACTCCTAGTATTGTTTTCAACGACTGCATCAAAAAATGTGTGTCTTTACCTTTATGCTCCATTCACGCCACGTTTTTTTTACAACCGTTCATCATATCCATTTAACAAGCGCAAAAAAAAACAGGAGAAAAAAACAAGGAAAAATAAAGTATACATTTATTTATCTCTATATAAATGGATGGCCATTTACAGTTTCAAAATTATTAAAACCCAACGGACCCCATTACGGTCAATGGCTTTCACAGGCTCCATGTAATTGCTATTTTAACAGTCCACCTGTCAGTTGTTCAGGTCACCGGATACACCCAAATGATGGAGAGTAAGCGTGTGAATCTAGCGTAAGTAAAAGTTGGTACACATAACATTTAAAGCACTTTCCCACTGCAGCTACTGGCTTACCTGTACTTGCCTAAACTCGTTTTTGGTACCAGGTACCGTATTTTTCGGACTATAAGACGCACCCAGGTTTTAGAGGAGAAAAATAGGGAAAAAAAATTTTCTGGCAAAAAATGGTAAAATATTTAATGTATGGGAGTTGTAGTTTTGGAACAGCTGCAAGACCACATTGACAGGTGACCCTGCAGCTGTACGGGGATGTATAGGGCGTTTTTTTTGTGGGGCCAGGTGTACTTTTTAGTTATACCATTTTGGGAAATGTTTATTGCTTAGATCACCTTTTATTTAATTCAGAGGCAAAACAGAGAGAAAAACCCGGCGGTTTAGCACTTTTGATTTTGACGTTCACTGTACATAAAAATATTAGTAGACTGGGCATTTTCAGACACAGGGATACCTAATGTATATGTTTCACAGTAATGTTATACTTTTATATGTATTCTAGGGAATGGAGGTGAACTTTTATTTATTTTATTTTTTATTATATTTTTTTAAGTGGTTTTTTTTTATTTTTACTATTTTATTATCCCTCGCCTAGGGGGCTTGAACCTGCAATCATTTGACTGCAAGTCCCATAGACGGCAATACAAGTGTATTGCCGTCTATGGGAGATTCTATACATTACTAACGCGGAGTGTCATAGACCAGCCGCGATAGTAATATATATCTATGACAGGCCTCGGAGCCTTCATTAGGCTCCCGGCTGTCATCGGAACAGGTCGGCTCCTGCGGCCTCGCCGTGCAGGAGCCGGCCTGCATCACTAAAGGTATGGGGCCGGTGGGGACCGGCCATGGGGCTAACTAACTGCCGGGACCTGCGGAGGAGGAGCGGATTTACAGCATGGCAGCTCCTGCCGCTGAAGAAAACCAGCGGTGGCAGTAGCGCGGCAATCTGCAGGCCCCGGCAGCTAAGACCGTCCCCGGCATCTGCTGTAATAGACCGGCGGATGCCGGGGAGTGTCTTAGCTGCCGGGGCCTGCAGATTGTCACGCTCCTGCCGCTGCAGAAAACCAGCAGTGGCAGTAGCGCGGCCATGCTGTAAATCCGCTTCTCCCCCCACATTTGGACTATAAGACGCACCCTCATTTTCCTCCGAAATTTTGGGGAAAAAAAGTGCGTCTTATAGTCCGAAAAATATGGTACTTTGTTTTCCACTGTAGTGTTTGGACATATGACTTTGTAATACTTATTCCTTTTTCAAAGTAGAATAAAATATAAAGTTATTCAGTTATAAAATATAAAGTTATCACTCTCATCCACAAGGCTCTCCATAATGCTGCACCTCCATACAGTTCCTCCCTCATCTCTGTCTACCGCCCAACCCGTGCTATCCGCTCACTCAATGACCTAACACTTACATCCTCTATTATCAGAACCTCCCACGCTCGTATACAAGACTTCTCCCGAGCTGCACCACTTCTCTGGAATGCTCTACTCCGGACAATCAGATTAACTCCCAATTTCTTCCTCTGTCCCCGCTCCCACATTACCCCACATGATATGATGCCATTTCAGGCTAACTTTATATGTCCAAGCTCCATCCACATGTTACAGGACACCAATAGTGATGGCTCATAAAGTTTTGTTTGTGTAATGACAGTAACCTCTATTACAAATGTGTCTGACCACTGCATAAGCAATGCCGCCCCTGCTACCTCTTGTGTCACCCACTCTACCTCATAGATTGTAAGCTCTTGCGAGCAGGGCCCTCAGTCCCATTGTGTGAAATGACGTTCTTTGTTATGTATCTGTATTTGAACCCTACAAATTGTACAGCGCTGCGGAATATGTTGGCGCTATATATATAAAATTTATTATTATTATTATTATTATTATTATAATATGGGACTTCCTCACTGTGGAACAATGATAAACGTGTACTTCAAGACAAGTCCCAAAAAGCATACCTTTCTTGGCTCCTCTTCACCAGAGATTAGCCCAGGTAAGGCCAAGTCTGTTGCCAAACGAGCCTGTTAAACTTGCTGTGTGCCCTCCAAGAGAAACTGCTCAGTTGCCTGTAGTAACCACCAAGTTCTTTACCTTTAACAAACTCTGCCACCACCAAGCTGTGTGTCTTGTACTTTAAGTCTTGTTAGAGTAAAGTTGAAGGATAATGTTTATGCTGTATATCTGCCACACTTGAGTGGGACCCCATAATAAGTGTAAAGGGTCAAACACAGAACGAACCTTCTTACAGACATGTCAGGAGTGATGACAAGTCCTCTTAAAAGGAACGCTATCAACACAAACGGCAAAGCTATGTGCCTGGCACTGAAGGCACAGTCTGCCACTATTTGCTGCCTCCATATGGCACCATATTTTTCCTTAGGAACTCTAGTATTGCATGACTCAATATTAGGATTTCTTTATGAGAACTGTTACGGAAAAAAGTTCTGTAAAGCGACCAGATTTCCGTATGGTCAGTCCTTCCATGAGATAAGCCACTGTACATGGTGTCTGGTGGTGGGCAAATTCCCACTCTCTATCGAAAATAAGTTTATACACTTGTCCATTTTGCACTTGCATGGAAGAAGGAATCATGCGAGATAGCAAAATCAATGTTCAGCACTCTATGAAGAAGTTAGACATTCATAGATCTCCGCGGTGGTCTAACTTTGAACCAGTAAAACCAAACAATGGTTGGGGTATTACAAATGTAATATAAATGCTCCACTTTCACTACACAGCACCCACTGAAATCCTAGGGGTATTAGTGGGGCATGTCCTGAAGGTCATGGGACCTAAGAATTTCCAATTATTCTGCAAAGCTGGGCTGTATACATTCTCTTGTAGCTCCAGTGACATAATACAAATCTATAATATTGCCTTAGTGTGTATATATACATTCTTCTTTCTTATTGTTTTGCCTGAAGTTAAGGCTGTATTTTATTTTGCTCAAAAAATAGCTTTATTGGCACGTCCGAACAGACATTTGGCATTGCCAAAGCAACTAGAGTGGTGGATATGGGGGGTTGGGTTAGGGGAGAAAGTGGTGGGTATGGGGGGTTGGGGCGTATGTAGGGTGGATGAGTGATTAAAGGGGGCAGTAATGGGGTATAGCAGTCCATGGGGTCTCATCTTCCCCTCGGTGGCAGCTGGACACATATTGGGTGGCGAACTCCACAGTGGACTCCTCTTCTCCCAGTAGGATGTAGAGTTTCCTCTTCATTTTTCAACCTTAATACTTTCCCAAAAAATTTTTGGCAGTGTATTCACCACACCATATTAGCAAAGATACTAATACACACCCAAGACCCTATTGCGACAATTCTTACATTTCCACGGCGCTTCAGTGGGCTGGAAGACTTGTATCTCTGCCTCCTCTGCTGACATTCTGACTATGTAATTGACCTGGCTCTACTCGGTAAATAAGCAGCAGAAGCAGAGTCAGAGAGTCAGCAGAGTCAACTTTACTGATATGGTGCAGTGAATATTCCTCCCCACCTTTAAAGAGAATCTACCACCCCCTCTACCATATTCAACTCTCATCTCTGTGTTACAGAGCACATTACAGTTATAAACACCATACCTTTGTTATATATGTCACGTTTGTAGACTGAGAATACAGCTTTGAAATCTTGAGCAATTGTGGCCATTGGTGCAAGGAGTGGGGGTCCTTAAGCTCCTCAGAGCACTGCTTATGCCTATCAGACCCCTACCATCTCTTGTGTTCACCATACTGTACAGTGAGAGTTGATTCTCCCACTGCTATGACATCACCCATGTTACCTGCGCAGCAAGACCAGTGCTCCAGGGAGCTAAAGGCCTACCCCCAATGCACCTACTGCCTCATTTTTGTAAGATTTATATATATAACACTGGTATGTTGCTCTGTAATATGGTGGTGACTATTGGATATGCTTGGGGAAGGTGGTAGACTGCCTTTATAGGGGCTCTATCATTGGGTTCTGTCATTGAGTCATCAGCAGCAGCCTCCCTGCTCTCAAGCACACATAGCAGAGAGTGCTCGCTGAGACTTCTGGGTAAATGCTGGAGCCTAATTAGCAAATTTAATAAAAGCGGGCTCATTCAAAAACTACTGCGGGATTTACATACAAAAGGTAGGTGTGGAATAGTCTTTCTAAAGGCTATGCAAGTATGTGCTTAGTTAAAAATGACTTTTCCCAATGATAGAGCCCCTTTAATAACTATGCGACTATAGTAAAGACAAAAATCAAAATACATTGTTATCTGCGTAACTAGAACATTTATTAATATAATTCTTCCCTGGTTAGAAAGACTTGTGGTACAACTCCTTCCAAAATACTCTAAAAATGAAAGGACTGGAAATCAAACAGATCCTGTCTGTAGAGTCCTCCATCCCAAACATTGCTTGTCATAGCTACAAGACTGTGGTGTTATCACAGTAACAGGACTGAGACAATTAGGCCCCGTTCACACAGGGCAAGAGGGGGTGGATTTTGGCGCTGAATCCACGTCATAATCCGCCCCCTCACAATGGTGGTCTATGGAGACCGCTAGCTTACTTTTTTCTGTGAGCAGCATGTTGCCGCTCACGGGAAAAAGAAGCAAGCTGCCCTTTCTTCAGGCGGATTCTGCGGCTGATTCAGCCGCGTCGTCCACCTCGTGACAGCACCCTCCGAACCAGGCCCATTCTTTTGGGCCTACTCTGGAGCGGGAAGCCACAACTGTCGGAAGCCGCGACAGTCATGGCAGGCGCATTTTGGCCCTATTCTGACACGGCTTCCCGCGTCAGAACCAGGACCAAAATCCGCCATTCCGCGCCCCATGTGAACGGGGCCTTACGCAAAACAGCAAATGTATGGACATACGGAAGGCCTAGCAAAAAAAGACTTTGGAGAAATAAACGTTTAAAACTTTTTGTTCAAATATTTATTTTTCATACTTTCAATGATCTATTTCCATGAATGATAAGATTCTTAATGAATTATTTGGCCCAAAAACACATTAAGTTCCAGTGGTTACAGAACCATCTAACGCGGCAGAACTAACACAATGAGGCGCCCGGAGGTGCGGTTATGTTACACAGTTCTTATTGTCCTATGACATACAGTTTACTTCATTCTCTTATACTGAGAGCTGACAGATTATTCAATGGTGCGTACTTTTACACTTTACATTGTATATTGTGATGTAATCTATACATAATGATCACCCATGCACTGTACAGTGATTAAAAATGATATAAGCATGTGAAGGTCATATTATACTAGAATGAATACGCCTCTAGACTATGCTTGCTTTCCGCCATTTCCATATACAGTAAAGTATATATTGGTAGCACAAAGCCAGGATGTAACGGTACTCCTGCAGGCGAAATGCTTCACATACCTTGTTAGACAAATTCATCCTAAGTAAAAGTCTATGCCTTGCTGAAAGGAATTCATTACAAGCACAGGGAATTTGGTATCCTCTTAGCTGCGATGAGGTACTGTATTTGATGTGTATGCACCAAGAAGCTGGAAATACCCATGTAAAAGGATTTTTCACCTGCTCTAGCAACTCCAACTCTTTGCATCTTTAAACAGCCACTGCTCCACTGAATCTAGCGCAGTTGGAATTTTTTCTGTAGCCCCCACCCTTTCTGAGCAATAAGTGCTTTTAGCTTCAGCACCCAACGTGACAATTGTGCTTCCCACTCTAAGGTGGGCGGTCATAGATTGGAGTAGATAGCCGTGGACCACCCACCTGATAAAGGCGAGTAGAATTAAGACTAACAGAAATTATCAGTTCGGACTGATAGAGCACAGTGAAAAAATTACTCCGAAATCAATGAAGCAAGGCCTATTGAAGGGTGCAAAGAGTTGGAGTTGGTGTAGGTGGTGAAAGGTCCCCTTTAATGTTAGTACAATCTTAGGACTTTGTAACACTGGTAATGAGAGGCCTTACACCTGGACTTTGTGCTGTCACTCTGATAACAGTGCATTTTGGGCAATGTTGCTGCGCCCTATGAGGGGGATACTGGGAGGACTGAATACAGCATTACTATTTGCAGTTTTCATCAGTAAATTTTCAAGATTATTAACCAGGATTAAGCATTGTAGATGTGGTCAGTTAATAGCTGACAGGTTATATAATGATATTAATAAACTCCTTTATTTCCTATGTAGGCCCATTCTGAAGTTATAATGTATTTAGAGACATCTTCTAGAATGTTAAGTAATGGTGTCATGCCTGTCTGTGGGCTGTATCCGCAGTTTAGATTCAATTATTTGAAGTTGCAATACCAGGCACAGTCCAAGGATACATATGGCAATTATTCTGGACAAAACTGTTTCCGGACAATCTTTTTAACTTCTAGTAGATTTCGCACATCTGTAAAGCTAGCCGTAAACACTAAACGAATGTGTTCATCTGACAGCTATAAACTTCTAACCCCTTTATGCACACGCGTGTTATGTTTGAGTGTGCATGTGTTCTCTGTAGCGAGGTGAGAAACCCCTCTGGCTGCGACTTGTCACTCTTGGAAAAAAAGGATCAGGCATGTTGAAATTCAACTATCCATCATCAAGAGGGACCCATATACATTTAAAATAAGATTAGCGGTGTCTGAATAGCTTTTTTAAAGGCTATTCAGGCATATGTGGGGCTCATACGGCATAATTTTGCTGATAGAGCCCTTTTAATATGCAACTGATAACCCCTACAATGAAATAACAATATGGCATAACAATGGTGGTAGACTCTAAAGGTGTACCATGTATTTAAGGAAACAATTGTTTGGCTTGGCCTTATTATCAGTACCAAACTTGTCTAAAGTGAGCTAGTAATACCCCTAAGGTGTAACTCTTTCTTCAAAGCAGAGGCTAACAACTCTTACTGTTAACCTGAAGTATATCTTAAAGGGGTGTTTTGACTCCTTTTTTGTTATTGCTTAATAGGGTTGCTGAGGAGGCCATTCTATATACAGGTCCCCCAGGTGATGTCACCAGTGATGGCTTCTGCAGCCAATTACAGACATCAGTGGTGACCTCATCACAAACAGCTTTTGACTGTTGTGAAGTGCAGTTTGTGAAGAAGTGACTGGGGAGGCCTGTGAAGACCATGCCTGCCACTGCTGCAAACACAGGCCCAAACCTCTATTAAACAATAAAAAAGAGTTGGACAATCCCTTTAATTGTAATGTCTTATATACTATATAGAGAGGTACACTATAACAAAGAACATAACAAATGTCTAGATTTTGATGATGCCACCTAGTGAATGTTTTCTAGGAAAAAAAATAAAGCAGCCAGTTATAATGTAGAGCTTTAGGAGATACAGAATGAAAACAGCAATGCTTTGTGCACATTTAGCTGCACTGTATTTCAACATCTAATTCAGTAAAGTGACATTGTCAAATATAACAGGATACAAGGCACAAATAAAACATAATTGTACGACTGTCAGTAAGATACATACATATGTAAATAAATAAGGTTTATGTAATTGATCATATGGAAGGGGGATCAAGCAAAGATCTTTCAAGAGATTATTACCTATAATTTGATCGATCAAAAAAACTGCTGACAGCACTACATAGGTGAGAGTCATAAGGGTATTCCAGTATTTATTGCTATATCCATAGGATATGCCATAAGTACCTCATCCAACCTATGGGATCTGCACCTACCTCGAGAATGGTGCCCATTTGGTTCTCTAAAGTGAAAGGTCTGTACATGCAAATGACTGAGCAGGCGTGGAGTGACCTGGGACACTGCCCAGGAAGGCACAGCCTGCACGGCTCTTGCTACCATAGTGCAAACGGGGATTAAAACTTGTATTCTTCAACCTAGGTATTTTTGAAAGGAACCTAAACAACCCACATGACCTTATGGACCAGAGGTTTAGCGCCTCAAATAGCAGTTGTTAAGTGAAATGTGAATGTATACCTTGACTTCACTGTGTATGCACTAGACATTGTGCGCATGTGCAGTGAAACTGAGGTTTACTTCCCCGGCTTATCTGAACAATTGTGCACTAGAGACTACACGCATCTCTAGGTAAGTATAAAGTTTTGGGTTTTAATACGAGGATGGACAGATTTGCATGCAGTCAATTTGGAACATTAAACCCCTGCTCCATAATGACCTGTGGTTTGTTTAGTGTCCCAACTTACCCTGTCAAGTTCCCATTGAACTGCTTTGCCTTCATCTACATGACACTGTCAACAGTTTTATGGAGTCAAAACTACTTAAAAGTCATCTAAAATGCTGCAGATTATTGTGGGATGCTGTGGTTTGCTCACTTTTACTCCCAGTCCTCTATATATCTGCCTGCACAGGATATGGAATGAACCCTCCTCCTCAATTATATAGTAGACAAATGTGCAATCACCTCCTGTAGTCTGTACGTGTAGATTTAGGACTGTCTAAAGACTGTACATTATAGAGTGACAGGCAGGGATAGAAGTCTTAAAGCTTTGTCATACAGCTTATGTACTTTCATATGTCATCCTTAGGTCTTGAATGGATAGCCAAGTGCAAGTATTAATAATTCTAATGTCATTATTCTGGCCTTAGCTTTGTTCTAATACATTTATCATTGGAAGATCTTTAAAGGCAATATGTAATGTACTGTATATAAATCCCATGTAAACATTATTTTGAAGCCATTATAGTCATGAGACCCACCATACTGTACTGACACGGTGTGTTAAATGACATTTAAACACGTAAACTATGACATGAAGAAACACTTCTCACAAACTCTGTCTTACATACAATGTTATATTATACAACAGGTATCGGCCAATCGTATATTAACGGTTTTAATATGACTAGTAATTTGAATTTATTTTCCATATATTGTATTTGTTCCATTTAAGACGTATTAACAAGAACGAATGAAAGCGCTGTAACTGTGAATGACTTGGTTCTGGTCCAAGTCACTGGCTATGGTAAATATGAAAGCCGGGAACTGAGACACTACGCAGGTAGGTGACTTCTTGTACCATACATTTAGTGATTGAAGGAAGCGATTTGTATTGTTGTTCTGTGAAGTGTCCAAATATACAAGCAAAAAAAAAGTGAATATACACAACTGGGTTATAATATAATCACTCTCTACATATACAGCCTGCAATAAGTATAGGTTTAGCCAACAGCACCAAATGAGTATATGAAAGATTATCCAGCAGAGAAATCTTTTTGGAAAGGGCTCAGTGGGTTACAAAAAGAAAATAAGCAATATTCACAGTTTGTACTTACTAGGTCCCTGCTGGTCTCCACCCTTTTTCCAGGAAAGACCTATTCAGGCCTGGTTCACATCTGCATTCAGTATTCCATTTGGGGATTCCGCATGGGGACCCCCCCAAAAGGAATACCAAACGCATTGACTAGCAGTGAGCTTGTGAAAGCAGACGGACCCCATAGACTATAATTGAGTCCATGTGTTTTTCGCATGGAACATGCAGGAAGAAAAGTACTCCAAGAACTACTTTCTTCTCTGCATGACTAGTGCAGACACCACTTGGACCCCATTATAGTCTATGGGGTCCGTGTGCTTTCATACGCTCACCGCTTCTCAATGCGTTTGGTATTCCGTTTGGGGGTCACCAAATGGACTCCCCAAACGGAATACTGAACGCAGATGTGAGCCAAGCCTAAGACTGACCTCAGTCACTGATCAAGCTGAGCAAGCATTTCATGTGAGGTTAGACAGGGCAAGGAAGTAGAGCTGTAACGGGATCAGGTGAGGTTTATTCTTTTGGTTATGTTTAAATCCATACTAAGCCCCCTACAAGTAATTTTTCCCTGCTGTAAACCCTATTACAGTTGACATGACACTTCCTTGAGACTCCCGGATATGATGTACATCTTAGTATGTATTAGACTGAATGGGCAACACCGTCGACATCATATAGAAGGGTACCCTGGGTACCCATTGGACACTCAGGAGATGCCCAGTTGTCTTACCACTCATCCTGCTCCTGATATTCTTTAGATAGACAAAGCAACTACTGTAGACTTGTAGATTCTATATCACTAATGTTTTATGTCACAATAAACACATCTGTCTACTGGTACTATATACTGTTATGGCTGAGAGATACAAAAGTAAGATGCAGATGCTCTTTAGGAAATGTGACTAGGGCCCAAGCTATTATCTCTTTGTGTCAAGGACCAGTGCTAGAGAATTGGGAATTGGAGAATTGCCTGTTTATTCACACACCATAGACACATGATTCCAGTATTTCACTTCTCATATTGATCCTCCATCACTGCATAGAATAAGGAAGCTGACAAATTGTAACGGCAAATGTTAAACGGATGATTTTATCACATGAATTTATTTTTGCCGACAAAGTTCTGTAGAAACATGTACAGTGACGTCTTTGTAATTCCTTGCTGGCCTGACGGGAACATAGATCTGATTGCTGATAGCATACTATAACCATTACAACATACACAATTCTGTATCCTACAAGGCTGACTCCCACCGATCATTGACAGGACATTAACAGATCATACAAGACAGTCAATGTTTAGTTCGAAAGCAACAAGATTCTCACCCAAGCAGCAAAGCAAAAGTGCATGTAGTAATTCTTGTAGAACTCGGGGTACATTTTAGGAAAAATTCTTCATGATTTCACAAGGCTGCACTTAACATGAATGTGGACAAGGGTTTACAAACTTCATGAAATTGTTATGTGATATTCCGTGGAAAAATAAAGACATTTTAACTACTTCGGTTGAAGGGCTTATGTAACCTACAGGCCGATCATGCAGTTGCTTTGGGGCCCTGTATCTCTTAACTTACTGGGTGGTGAGAAGTTGTGCAAGGATTCCCTGTACACAAGGTCTGATGATGTCATTAAATAAAAATGTGGGTATTAAGACGAGGGTCATGGAAAGCAGATGGAGGGCAAACAAGCCCCAAGTCCTCCTATCTGGAGTGTTAACCACCACTAGAATAAGGCCCCATTGTTAGTCTTTTCTTATAACGCCTACTCACTTCTAGTATTATTGAACCCAATGGAGAATATAGCATCACAAATTAATTTAATGTAATAACAACCCCACCCCCAAGAATGCATTTGTTGTCATTATTGTCAGGATATGGGCTATGGCAAGATCTCATGCACCTTGGACTGTATCCTCTGTAGGTTTGCTGGCCTAAGATATACATTGGTCCTTGTCTGAGATGATCGGACTTGGCTGTCTCTAAGGCTGGTTGACCTTGAGATGATGTCAAGTCCTCTCAGCTAGTACAATGACATCCAAAAAGCATGATATATACCAAAGCTATCATCCACCCAAGATTGACAGGGGGCTCACTGTCTTTGATTTATGATCCAATCTATACATGTTTATTCTCCACTTTCTGAATTTTTCCCTTGCATCTTTTTTATTATGTCTTAGTTATTTTACTTGGGTTCTTCATTTTATAATATCATTGTATATAGGTAGGTAACGGGGTTGAGGACACATAGTGCTTTTATATACTGCCCTAACGTATAAGTGCACAGGTGGTATTGAGCTATAAGACACTGCTTCTTATGAGTCTATACTTAAAGTGCATAAGAATGGGGAAACCCTTGTAAATGATTCTGATTTTACCTTTCTTTGGCTTATATGTGCATGACCTATCTTTGGATTGCCGTAAGATATTGGTTACGTTGTTTTCTGGATCATCATCACAAGATTAGAATTTGACAATCCATAGGCTGTGATGATGGAGGCACTACTGAATTTTTGGAAATATTAATCCCTAATCTAAAAGTTTCCCTAATTTAGGCAGTGGTAATCCTTTATGAGAATTACTGTCACATCCATGCATGAATACAACCAGGCAGAGACTCTGCTTGTGGCAATTTACAATAAAATCCAAGAACACAATGGCCCTTAATGTTTTCGCGCAAAAGGATAATATCTTTTATAATAAGCCCCTCAAAGTATACTCCTTATAAATGTTCAGATTAGCACGTACATACAGCAAATGCATAAGTATATTCTAGTACAACATAGCTTTGTATTATATTAGCCAGCAAGGTTCTAGTATCATTTCATCATGGAGCCAAAAAATCTAAATGTTCTATTTCTTGTGCCTCTTATGTTTGCTAGGTTATCCCTGTAAGCTTGCTTCCTCATATATCCACATAGGAAACTGATAGGCTACAACAAACTACATCTCAAGACGTGTAGGAGTGTGAGGATGAGGAGCTTTTGTGTTCATTATGACCTTACGAAGATGGAAGTATATACAATGCAGTGGGCCGACACACACATATGTGTATGTTTCACCTACAGTCATGGTACACTATGGATATTCAGTATTTATTAATGAAGCACTTGGAAACCTTCCTGAATCCTCAATGTGATATCTCCAGTCCAGAGATAAGCCACAGACTCCTGAATATTTAGCTACCTTTCCTGTGTATAGGTGATGATGGGCGCTGCTTCGGCATGCTTAGAGCACATACTGTAAGTCCCTTCATTGTAAAGACTCCTAAATATCAACCTACAACATGGCATTGCCATTATTATATTAGCTAGCATCAATGGTGCAATTCTATTTGCTATTTGTCCAACCTTGCTCTCTCTCTAGCTATTATTTGTCTTTTGCCTGGTTTATTAGAGTCTACAAGTCCTGCATAAACCAGGCAAACATTGCTTAAGCCACCTTAAACATAGGCATCAAACCACATTGCTCCCTGCCTGTGGTATAGTTAGGAAAGATGGGGAAATAGAGAGATAGGAGTGCAGCACATCAAGATTCCCTATACCGAGTGGGGGCACCTTGAGATTTCCCAGATGTTGTCAAGGTATAACTCTCGGAATGACAAGAGCTACTTGTCAGCAACAACTGGACAGTCTGAAGATCATTCCCTAGGCATTGAGAAAAGTGCAGGTCTTCTGTGGGAGCAGAAGTGAGCGTGAGCATAGGGTATAGAGGACAGGATTGTTGTAATGTGCAGGTATGGGGGGAATGAATGAATGGTTTAACAAGTTGATAAAAATAGAGAAGAGTGTGGGTATCCCATTAAATTCTCATTTGGGCTGTTCTGCGTCGAGACAGTTTTGACCTAAGAGAGGAGCAGAGAAACAAAGAAAAAGAAAGAAAGAAAGTAACTTAGAGATGTGTTGTTTTCTATTGCACAGCCTACACTGACTACATAAGACAAATTAGAAAATATTTTCCCATGTGATTGACCCAACGTGCCGCTATAATGACTTCTATCAGTCTTATATATAAATTTAAGGCTGTCTGCATCTATATGTATTTCATAACACAAGAAACATTTTAGTACAGGACTTAAGTATAATATCATGTCATTTACTAATAGTAAATTGTGAAATCTAGAATATGCTAAATCAATTAAATAAATATATCTTTATAAATATTTAAATATGTCTTTCATTGAGCGAGATTGCATCCAGTCTGAACCTCAAATTCATAAAGATCTAGGTAAAAATGTTCAGTAGAGGACAATTCTTCCCCTGTAATCCATCATACATCCTCACCGAATGGAGCCAGCCAGAAGAGGGTTAAAGGCGTACAGCCAATCATGCATGTCCTTATCATTGCTGGCCTGCAGCAGAATGCCGCGGTGTTGTGTGCATACAGCAAAAGTGTTGGGGGTCTGAAAAAATAAAAATACAGGGTAGATAAATGCAATAAATGATAATCTGGATTTTTTTTTTTTGTTGCACATTTATTACAGTATTCTATATTAAAGGGGTTTTCCGAGCTTAATAATTGATAACCTGTCCGTAGGATAGATTATCAATTGATGATCAGTGGTGGTCCCACACCATAGACCCCTCCCGATCAGCTGTTTGAAGAGGCAGCAGCTTTTGGGTGAACAGTGCAGCTTCTTTACTACTTGTAAACCACAGCAATGTACATATGGAAAGTGGTTGTCTTGTTATCGCTGCACACAGGTCATGTGACTGGTGGATGTGACATCACATGTCCTGTGAAACAGAACTGGTTCTCATTGAGTGCCACTGCGGCTTCAGACACCTGATCCAGGGGGTCACTAGTGTCAGACCCCAGCTGATCTTCAGTTTATTCTTTTATTAAATACTGGAAAACCCCTTGACTTGCAAAATGACTTTAAAAGTAACAGTGGTTCAAGATCAAACTGATGGAGGTTTCTGGGACAAAGATATTAATAATATTGGGAGTGAGTTGCATAACGGTCATTTGACCAATGAACATGATGCCACTGGCTTAAGAAGAGGAGGTGAGGACTACACCAGCTCTGCAGCATCTTTATACAGGTGAATGGAGGGGGTGCCAGATGTTAGACCCCACCGAAATATAGTCATCAATCTCATAGTTCTGGAAACACCCTTTCATTATGTAACTTGTGGACCACAAATGAGAAAACACAATTTCTGGCTTCATAGGAAATGCTTTAGCTCCTAAGATATGATATGATTACCGGTAATCATAAAATGTGATAGTCTGTAAGAAAACCTGCTATTTGTACTATCTTTGTAATGTCTTATTTGCCCATCTTAATTGCTGATAACATCCAGCATGCCCTTACCTTCAGCATGGCCTGTTGATCCTCACTGTACTCCACCTGGGCCTGCGAGAGGTTAAGAATGGCTCTCTCCACTGGATCTCGGTCACTGTTATAGATGTAGACATATGGACGTCTAACCACCACATACCTCTTAACCCAGCCTCCTGTATGGGGTTCAAGAAAGTGCAGGTACCCCTTCTTAGAGACAATAGGGCTGAAAGGAGAAAGGCTCTGTGTTATTTCTAAAACATGAATTCCTTAAATAATAATTGTTAAGTCTGTGAGGCTTAGGGTGCAGAATTATAAAAACATGGCGGTATGCTAACCATAAAAGTGCTGTACCTCTTCAAGGGTTATGTCTGGTATTGTAGCTTAGCCCCCGTCACTTAAATGAAGCTGAGCTACTCATGTGTATATAAATCCATAATGCCCCAACCTTGAAAGGAGATGCTTGGTGTATAGGTGGCTCCCTGGTCCAATGTCCCCTTTCCCCAAGCGTCCCATCTATATCTGCGCTACATTTATGTATACCCTCAGGACACAACTTTGATATCTATATACTGTACTTGGCAGCCAAGGAAATAAGACAAAGTGTCTAATGTCTAAATACTTAGTAAAGTGGTTGTCTAGTATCGCTGAGGTTTCCTTCTCCAGTGACTTCTCCTTCATCCCAGTGACTTTGAGAATACTAGTTGCACATTTATAAATACTGAATCAAGCACATTTCTGTATGCAATATGTATATATTATCATGTGAAAGTATAATGAAAAATAGCTATTAACTGGGCTTACAGAATGGTACCTCCAGTTCAGTTTCATACGTACCTGACACGTATTTCTTGTATGTCAGGAATAAACAAACTAAGAGGGGTCTTGAGCCCACCGCTGGGTGACTTTTGCAGCTCCCCTGAAGGGCTCAGAGGATCCCTCTCTGGGCTAAATGCACGGGACAGAGGCTGGGGGCTGCAATTTAAGAGAAATGACATTAAGATACAAATATAATATAGAATGAAATCTTACATAATAAAACTTTAGTTTGTTGGTATTAGAAAATGTGCACATCAAAAACAAACCATTGTATGTTCTATATATAAATGGCAATAATAATATTAACAATACATTTATTTCTATGTGCAGTTTTCATATAGGTAATACAATATAGTATATCCTACTACTGTATTACTTGTAATATTAATCCCACTGTTAATAGGAAAGATAATGAAACTACAATAAAGACTATTATATCCATATTATAAGAGAACACCCATAAGCCAGTGATAGCTTCTGCATAATGACATGTTTGCCAAGAATGTTGCACAGCAACCATTCATTTGAATGGGTTTGAAAAGTGTCCTCCGGTGAGTGCCCGTGAGCGTCGTCTGGTCTCCGCAGCGAAACCGTTATTATTTTAACCAGACACAAAGTCGAACACGCAGGACTTTGTGTCCGGTTAAAAAAAAAAAAAAAAAAGGTTTCACCGCGGAGAGCAGAAGACACTCATGGGCACTCACCGGCGGACACTGAATGCCGGTTTCCATCTTCTGCCAAAAGAAAATGGAAACGTACATAACGGAGATCGGGCACTGGTGTGAACCTGCCCTAAGTGTGGTTATACATTGCATAGACAAAGAGAAGGTGTGAGTAGTATAAATAACATAACATGATTAGTTAAAGAGGTTGTAACATAAGTTTTGGCACGTAACTATTGGATAAGGCACAGAAGAAACCATCTCTCTTTATAGATACATTTTCTTCTAGGTGGATGAACTCTGGGCAGTGGCCATGAAAGGAATGTAAGATGGCTAAAGACTCAAGGTGTCATCCTTCACACTATATGGTTCATCCACTTCCGTCCTCTCTGAGCTGCTGAATTCTTTCTGCCTTACTGCTTTAGTATCACTTAACTGCTGATCCAAACTGACCTGGTTTCTGGGCTGCAGTATCTTCCTTCTACCAGGGAGGGACAGGTACTAGAGGGTGTAAGACTTGAGACCCCCAGGCCGGGAAGAGAAGGATCACGTAGAAGTGTCACTGACATCTCAGACAGCTGAGGATACACATTGTGACAAGTTATTCTTCTGCCTCATATATTCGAGTTATGAGATAGATGCATTGACATTTTCTCACCTTGCTTTCACTGGCGCTTACACACACGTGACTATAAGTATATTCTCTGTTGAAGGTATGGGTGAGAAGACGAAGACACTGTAAAACATACCACGAGTTTAGCAATATGAACTTAGCATTATAGTCTATAACAAAACTGTAGAACATTGTGCAATGGTTTAACAAGAAATCATCTGGCTATCTCAAAATGTTGTTCCTTTACAGGGTGTATTATTGTAGTAAGCTAATCCTGGTGACATATCTTCTGTTATATCCAACTAGCATCCAATGCATAAAAATAGATCCCGGAATGTACAGCATATTGAAGTGGAGGAGACTGGCAGATAAAGATGTCTTGGCAGACTGTATGCAAGGCTCTGTTTACTATGACATCAGTATGTGCTTTTAAGATGCATGAACAGTTGCGACAACCGTTGTAGGATACTGAAGGTTTTTAGTACAGTGATGAAATATTTCATATCATACAGAACAAATTATCTGTTTTAACAAGTGACAGAGGAATAAGGAATACCCCTCTGTGTTAATTCAGTTAGTGGTCATCTAGTTAATAAGCCACGGTTCCTCACCACTGCAGATATTGTGGCCGCAGACCATGTGGGAATTTGTTGATCAAAAGGTTTAGAGTTGGTAAAAGAAAAAATAACATCATAGGTGGGAGGTTACAGGAAGTATCTAGGGGGTCAGGAGTCCATTAATATGGAGGTTCATGATTTCAGTTGTCAGTTTCTTGTAGTCACAAAAGAATGTGGGGTCATTCCCTGTGTTTCTTCTGTGGAACCAGACTTAAGACCAGGTCTATAAGTTATTCCAATTTATTCTGCGTTGTTTGTATATATTTGTCTTTTGTTATTCCATCTTTTTATTGTAACGCACCATACCTTTTTCTGTATAGTAAATCTAAAATTTAAGAAGATTGTCCTTTGGTTCTTATGTTCTCCCACTTTCAAAGCGTGAATATCACTAGCCGTGTTACTCTGTTATGTGCTAGTTGTGTATGGTGTGGGCATATTGGTGTCTCATCGTACCATATGTGGCAAGTTTGTGTGGATGCATGCGCATAAATGGGTGCTTCACTCCTGTGTAGCCTTGTGTGACAGGGGAGCTGGAAGAGAGTGCATCGAGCAGCAAATGCGTGTGTGTCTTGAGTAAGATGAATAGATAACCCCGAGAATTGGTATCAGTGTAAGATATCTTTGGATGTGACCTTTGATCCCTGACAAGTACTTTTTTAGCACTAAAAAAGTCTTTAAGGATGGTCTTGGGGGGGGGGGGGGGGCTACTGGTTCTCATTGATAAGGTGCAGCTGATGTTTTCATTCTTAGATGCAATACTCCATGGGAAAAGTATGCAAACTAAAGCAAGAAAATTGTCGGCCATCTGGAAGAGAGCTAATTTGCTACATATTCAGAAAGTCCTTTGGGACATTCCAGGGACTTTGTAAAGTCTATTGCTTTACCATATCAGACACACCAGTACAATCCATAGTATTATGCTAGACTAGATACATCAGTCACATAAGAGACAGCCCAGTACCTTGGCAGCCAGTTCTTTCTGTCTTTCACTAGCCATCTCCAGAGGGTTTTCTTCAACATTTGGGGAACCTTCATCTTGGGCTTGCATCAGCTGACATGTGGGGCTGAGTGGAAGCATCTCATCAGTAGGAGAAGGAGTAAGAGTGTCTGTTCCTCCCCTGAGTGTAGCTTCCAGTTTCTCACGTAGCAATAGATAATGCCGAGTCCTCTCAACCTAAACAAGCACAATGATAAGAAGACATATTTTAAATTGCCATATATAACTACAGTTATGAAGTCTCCTGAAAAAAACAAACAAACATATCATTGTATTATTTCCTAAGAAGTATAATCTGACCACACTTACTGTATAATCCCAGTTTTGCCACTCACCAAGATAGTGGTGGTTACCTTGGTCAGGCTACCTTAAGGATCAGACACTGAATTAAATCCACATATCTGATAGTCCATCAAATAAGCTATAGAAGCTATAGAGTTCATTATGCTAGTTTTTGACTTAACTGATCAGCGTATAATGCATATATTAATATAATGCACATAATATATATATATATATATATATATATATATATATATATCATATTTTTTGTCTAGTAATATTTGCAAATGCATTGTGTTACATAGCATACAAGCATTCACAATATTATAAACTGTCATGTCAGGACCAAGTCTTTATTAAACTGTTAAATAAGTAAATGACTCCAAATCACCAACGTAAGACACAATAATATATAGAAAATCTGTAAAAAGAAATCTGAGAACTCGCCCTTCGGATTCTGCGGAGACTCAGCTGTGGAAATCTCGGCACAAGGCCAAATACTCAATTAGCACCATTGTATATGAGGCTAATGATTGTGCAGCTTGTGCCAGAAACCCAAGGCTCAGCCTCTGCTTTCTGATCCAGGTTCCACAGAGCCAGTTTTTGGAGAGGATTTTGAACCAGAAGACTGCCTTAAATTCCTCTCCAAATTCTGCTGGTACTAAGACGAAATTCATTCAACATACCATGAAAGGTCTGATATTGTCTATGTGGCAAACATAATCTCTAACAATATCTAGGAAATACCTCCTGAAGTAAGCTGAGTTTCTCTAGTTCCCACTGATGGTCAAGGATTAAGCTGTCACTTCGTGGCCTCCAACCTGCAAGGTTCTCTTCACCCCGCACATATGCCACGGAAGTGTCCAGCACACGTCTACGTCTTCTCTGCATCCCTAGGTAAACAGACTCAGACGTCACTAAAGACCTTCTCGCACATGAGACATATCAGAAGTTCATTTTGACTCAAAGGGGTTGTCCAGT
The DNA here is from genome assembly GCF_031893055.1 of Leptodactylus fuscus. Lineage (NCBI taxonomy): Eukaryota > Metazoa > Chordata > Amphibia > Anura > Leptodactylidae > Leptodactylus > Leptodactylus fuscus. The sequence continues at coordinate 190,980,159 of NC_134267.1, forward strand.
GGCAACAAATAAATGTTATTGTTTGCATAATGAATAGTTGTCCAATTTTCTGTATATCTCTGCTTGCTGTCAGTCCCTGGTCATGTGATGTACAGTCCATGGTCACATGATGTACAATCCATGGTCGTGTGATGTACAGTCCATGGTCATGTGATGTACAGTCCATGGTCGTGTGATATACAGTCCATGGTCGTGTGATTTACAGTCCATGGTCATGTGATGTACAGTCCATGGTTGTGTGATATACAGTCATGGCCAAAAGTTTTGAGAATGAAACAAATATTAATTTTTACAAAGTCTACTGCTTCAGTTGTTCTAATGGCAATTTGCATATACTCTAGAATGTTATGAAGAGTGATCAGCTTAACAGCAATTACTTGCAAAGTCAATATTTGCCTAGAAAATGAACTTTATCCCCCAAAACACATTTCAACATCATTGCAGCCCTGCCTGAAAAGGACCAGCTAACATCGTTTCAGTGATTGCTCCATTAACATAGGTGTGGGTGTTGATGAGGACAGGGCTGGAGATCAATCTGTTATGATTAAGTAAGAATGACACCACTGGACACTTTAAAAGGAGGCTGGTGCTTGGCATCATTGTTTCTCTTCTGTTAACCATGGTTATCTCTAAAGAAACACGAGCAGTCATCATTGCACTGCACAAAAATGGCCTAACAGGGAAGAGTATCGCAGCTAGAAAGATTGCACCTCAGTCAACAATCTATCGCATCATCAAGAACTTCAAGGAGAGAGGTTCCATTGTTGGCAAAAAGGCTCCAGGCGCCCAAGAAAGACCAGAAAGTGCCAGGACCATCTCTTAAAAGTGTTTCAGCTGCGGGATCGGGCTACCAGCAGTGCAGAGCTTGCTTAGGAATGGCAGCAGGCAGGCGTGAGTGTATCTACACGCACTGTGAGGCGGAGACTCTTGGAGCAAGGCCTGGTCTCAAGGAGGGCAGCAAAGAAGCCACTTCTCTCCAGAAAAAACATCAGGGACAGACTGATATTCTGCAAAAGGTACAGGGAGTGGACTGCTGAGAACTGGGGTAAAGTCATTTTCTCTGATGAATCCCCTTTTCGATTGTTTGGAACATCTGGAAAACAGCTTATTCGGAGAAGACGAGGTGAGCGCTACCAACAGTCTTGTCTCATGCCAACTGTAAAGCATCCTGAAACCATTCATGTGTGGGGTTGCTTCTCAGCCAAGGGAATCGGCTCTCTCACAGTCTTGCCTAAAAACACAGCCATGAATAAAGAATGGTACCAGAATGTCCTCCAAGATCAACTTCTCCCAACCGTCCAAGAGCAGTTTGGCGATCAACAATGCCTTTTCCAGCATGATGGAGCACCTTGCCATAAAGCAAAGGTGATAACTAAATGGCTCAGGGAACAAAACACAGAGATTTTGGGTCCATGGCCTGGAAACTCCCCAGATCTTAATCCCATTGAGAACTTGTGGTCAATCATCAAGAGACGGGTGGACAAACAAAAACCTACAAATTCTGACAAAATTCAAGCATTGATTGTGCAAGAATGGACTGCTATCAGTCAGGATTTGGTCCAGAAGTTGATTGAGAGCATGCCAGGGAGAATTGCAGAGGTCCTGAAGAAGAAGGGTCAACACTGCAAATATTGCAACGCTGCATTAACTCATTCTAACTGTCACTATAAGCTTTTATTACTCAGAATATGATTGCAATTCTATTTCTGTATGTGATAAATACATCTGACAAACACACAGAAAAACCAGAGAAAATATAATATTTGTGTCATTCTCAAAACTTTTGGCCATGACTGTACAGTCCATGGTCGTGTGATATACAGTCCATGGTCGTGTGATTTACAGTCCATGGTCATATGATATACAGTCCGTGGTCATGTGATATACAGTCCGTGGTCATGTGATATACAGTCAGTGGTCATGTGATATACAGTCTATGGGCATGCAATGGACACACAAGTGCATAGCTCGTAACCAGGCAGATGTCATGTCTGTTTATCACATGACCATGGACTGATTTCCACCCTCTGGAAGTAAGCACTGGAGGAATGACAGTAAGCAGAGATCTAGAAATCCATTAGGAATTGATACAGAAAGTATGTTGGAACATTTTATTATACAAACAGTAACATTTATTTGCTGCAACTGAGCAAACCCCTTTAATTTTCAGCTTTAAACAATAGAAAGTGTGTGTGATTTCACTCACCTGGACTGCTGGCTTCTGCAACCCGGCAAAGACTGAGTTCATACACTCCAGTCACACGGTTACTGTAAATGCAAGAAGTTGATGATCAAGATGTAGAACCACAACAAATATATCACGACAACAAATATATCAAACAGATATGGTCATTAATATTAGATCAGTGTTGGAATCAGCTGTTGGAGCACTGCAGCCTGTTTATTGCTTGCCAAACACAGTGCTATACATTGTATAGTGGCTGCGCTTCATATTAGAGCTCAGCCCCATTCACTTGAATGGGATTGAGCTACAACAGGTGACAGATGAACAGGACATCACAGGCCTGTGAAACAGAAGCAGCACTCATCCGCTGGTCAGCAGGGGTGCCATGTATCAGATCCCTACCAATATAATATTGATGCCCATCCTAAGGAGACCCCTGTAATTTAATCTCATTTCCAGTGTAAGTCTGCACAGACATGGTCATCTATTTTTGTTATCTACTGACCTCTCAGAAGCACGGAGGCTGCCTGTACCGAATAGGTTTCGAATGGAACGACACGCAGGCAATTTGGCATCTCGAGAATAAAAGACCATGCAGAAGTCTTTGGTGATGACAGCAGGCTGTGTACAGTTTTCCATCTGTTCAGATGTAATTGGTTTAGTCTTGCTTTAATAATATCCCTTTGTCCAAAATACATCAATTCATTTGAACATTTCATTTTTTTTTGTGTTCTCATATTGTTTCCTTAGTAAAAGAAAAATCATGGCCATCTACTATCTAAAGATACAAGATTATATTTAGATATTGGACAATGTATTTATTAATGCTTTGCAAAGAGTTGACTACATGGAGAAAATCTTCAGCACAAATTCACATGCTGCAAATTTAAAATCCACACCGCTGGTAAATTTCCGCTTCAGTGTGGGTGACATTTGTTTAACTATATTATAATACACAGCATATTCTTCCTTTGTGGATATGGAATACAATAAGGAATTATAAGGGTATGTTCTGATGGCGGAAAATGAATTAAAACTCCTTTTTATTTTCCGCCCCCAGCATTTTTGGCCACGGTCGGCCGCGACCTGATGCTGCTATAGTGCATGGGAGCAGCAGAGAGTCTCGAGCCACGGACTTCATGGCAAGATCGAGCAGGGTTGTTTTTTTACCGTGTCCTGCTGCGATCTCTGCTTCCCATTGAAAACAATGGGAAGCAGATTCTGGGCGGAATCTTCTCTTGATTCGGGAGCGAAGTTCGCCACCAAATCCGTGGCAAAGTCTGCTGTGTGAACATACCCTTCAGCTTATTCTCAGTCAACCTTTATTTAGGCTCTATTCAGACATCACATACATCAGATGGATTGCAAATGTATGTAAGAGATCCATAGTGTAACGCTGGTGGCTAGGGAAACAGCCATATATTAGTCTCAAGCTAAAAGAATTAGACCGAAGGTACTCTAAATACACTACTATGGCATACATTGTTTCTTAAATTTGGCTTTGGCTCATATAAACCACTTATCTTCTGTATGCCATCTCTTTAGACCCTTATCTTACACCAAAGAAACTAGGACATAACATTACCAAATCTAGCGTACTCTAGGATTCAACAAAGGCATGACCATACTCTAAGAACAGCCCGATGTAACCCAATGTACCATTCTTATTGGTGCAAAACTAAGAAACGCCCAATAAATCTAGCACAATACAATTTATGAGTGAAGTGCAAGATACATGATACCTTTCTTATTAGTAGATTATAGATACAAGACAACTTACTGTAAATTTCTCCTACACAATGATTGAGGAAGTGACCTAAGATGCCTTCTATTGAGTGCCGCATATTAGTCCTCATGGCCAAGTGTATATACATTGAATACAAATTGTTTGCATCCTCTTACCTCCACATAGGCAGACAATGTCATGTAGATCTTCTCTCTGTATGGAGTGACACGGTTCAGCAGTAGGGAGTTGTGCATAGAACTGTCCCAGGCTACTTCAAAGTGATAGAAAGTCCTGTCATGAGAGGAAGTGGTTAAACCCTTGGTGTAGTCTTGTAGGTACTAGATCATATACACACAGAGACATATTACACATAAGACTCTATTTACCACGGTCACTTTCTTCCTTTAGGTTACAGATGCCTAGGTTGGAGGAGCTAGGAGACAATGTCACTGTTATTCTCCATAAAGCAGTGAAGGGAACAGAGTCTCCTAGCTTGGGAGCTCCAAAAACAGCAAAATTGCTTGTGAGCCATATAAACGTTGCACCAAACACTCATTGCCTCCATGTGATAATATGAATTGTGTCCAACTGCCCCCCAAATATAAGGTATGGAGGGCAATTTCAGCAGTATTATAGGTAATATATAGTAATATAGGTGGGACCTGAAACCTGCAATGATAGTAACATACGTACTGGCAGTAAATAGAGTCTGGAGGTGGACACAAGTCACCACACACCACAAGTCACTATACAAGAAGATATACAGACAAATACGCTTATCCATGTATAGCAATACACATACAAAAAGCAGTCTATGTGCAAAGTGGTCAAAGTAAACGTGTATATTAGGCTACACATTAAAGTTATCCCCTATCCGCCTGAGGCCTGACACTAAACAGAACCATAGATTGCCAAAGGAGATGACCATGAATGCAAGGACTTTCTATGGTCGAGGACGAATCATGACTTCCTTATTGTGGCTGGGTTATCTTCTTGTACATGCAATGTCCCTGCCTATGTTTGTGTTACTGCACGAGAAGATAACCTAGCCACAATAACAAAATCATGAATGGCTTTCTGACAAGTTCCTGTATTCATGGTTGTATTGGCAACTGACAAATAAAAATCCCTTTAATTAAAGAGAGAGATGTATTATTAACCCCTTCCTCTACCCAACCAGCAACAATGGGATCGTTGCCATACACTATAATACAAGAAAAAAATTAAAGGAGGCATCTATCCCTATAAATTATTTTACATTAGGGTAAAATAACATAAGATGTAATATTTGTATTAACAGTCTCCAGCCACTTCTTTGCTGACCCTTCCCTGGTTTCCTGCTGGGTTCTGCTCACCCAGCTCAAAAATGTTGTGTTGACATGAAATGTAATGGCGGCAGCCATTCACTGGGCACAGCGGTAATCTCAGTTAGGGCCTCTTCACACAGCGTAAGCGCTCGGCTCATTCCGAGCCGTACATGCGAGCACTTCTAAACACTTCCCATTCACTTCAATGGGAGCGCTCGTAAAGCCGGCTTTACGTGCGCTCCCATTGAAGTTGATGGGAAGTATTTAGAAGTGCTCGTGTGTATGGCTTGGAATAAGCCGAGCGCTTACGCCTTGTGAAGGGGCCCTTACAAACATTAATTGGCTATATCAGTCACGTGTTATCATGGCATACCATCATTGGTGCCTGGCAGAAAGAAACTGGTGTTGGAAAATCTATTTAGCGTCCTCTTTTGTCCTAAGACACCATAAAACAATGGGCATTATCCTAGGCAAAAAAGAGTCTAATATTAACCATAGACTACCAGAGCTGGTGAAATTATTACCTCCACTAGCTTAGACCACCAGGATATCCCCTTAGTTTAGATTTGAGTATAATTTACAGATCAATGTATTTTATAGAACACAAAAACTGCTAAGACGAAAGGTAGAAAAGCATATTTTTGTGTGTTTTGTTTAAAAAATAGTTCATACTTCATACTATTTTTGATAATGTGTACTTTTTTTCATAAAAACTTTGTAAACATGGTTTGAAATTTTCAGTAGGAAAAATTAATACCAACAAAAATTGCAGAATGTTATATACATACAGTAATATTGTATGTGGCATCTCTGACTATTGATGTTTATAGCATTATGTCAACCAATGTTCCATGAAATGCTTATATAGACAAGCACAGACTGCCCCAAATGTGTATTATTATACACTTGTACAAGGAATACCCCACAATATGACACAGCAACCAGTTTAATAACAGTAAGAAAGGCAGATAGAAAGGAGAAGATGAGAAGGAAACTCATGGTGGAGAAGCAGGATTAGGATCTTGCTCTTAAGACATAATGGTAAGGACAATAGTATAGAGTAGCAATGGACGGGTAAAGGTTAAAGGTAAGATGCAAAAGGAGACTTGGGGAACATTAACATCTGAAGGTATAGCAGGATCTAGGATAATATGAAGGGAGATGAGATGATCTAAGCACCTAGTGAACAAAGGAGGTGGTAAAGGACAAGAACATGGACTCATCGTACAATATAGAAAGATCTAAATGACTTGTAGATCTAGAGTAATGTGCTGGCACAAGAATGGCGCTGTATCGGTTAAGGAGAGAAGGTACGATAGACCATCCTTCTGTAAAACAACTATGACTGGGAGAAGAGGCATTCAGGTCACAGGACTTTAGAAAGGAAGAAAACATAAGGTAGAAATAACCATATATGAAGGAAAGACAGACAGAAAAACAAGGGCAGAATATCAGAAGTGAGTACCTGGTGCCCCACACGGACTGGCTGCTGAAGGTAGGAGCCCCAAATATACAGAGTGAGAGAGTGCAAGTGGCAGGGGCAATACAAAACAATGTGGGGCAGGTAACCCAGACACATAAAAGCATAAACCAGTGCAGTGCATGGAGGGAGAAGAATCACAAGTTAGCTACAAACGTTTTACAGGTTCTTGAATTGTAATTCAACTTCCAAAGAAAAGTAAAATTTCCTATAAAATGTATTTGATCCTTTCTATATGTCACAAGGTAAAAATACTGATGTTGGTTCAAAGCTCCAAATTCTTTGTTTTTCTTCACACCGACATAAAGTGAAAGGGAACCTGTCACCGTACTGATGCCCCTAAGCCATCACCAGGCTGAGGATTGCTGATGCCAGTAAGGCCTCATGTACATGTGACAACCATGCTGCCACACAACTGTATGTAGAACACTAGAAGACAATTGGTGTATTCACATGTCCGTTTTATTCACAGACCTTGGATAGTGTTAAAAAAATAGGACATGTCAATAGTTCTGTTTTTCTGTCTGTCAAAATGGATTTGTATCCAAGTGACTGTCTTTAAAAACAGAAAAGTAGTTTGGGTCAATAAAAGAACAATGAAGTTCATCCATTTTTCTAAAAACTGATGACAAATGAATATTAAAAACGGACATATAGACGGTAAATGGAAGAACAATATGTTGAAACATATTGACAGAAAATGGCTGTTAAAAACGGACCATTTCATCCATTGTTTTTTAGAACGCTTATGTGCATGTAGCCTTATAGGCTTCTAAAGTTGCCTCTATATAAACTGCTATTGCAGACTGAAATATTAAATTAAGCAATAAAGTAGCACCCGCTGAGGCTAGTACAGGAAGTTCTCTGATTCAGACGTGAAACTTGGTCCATGTGTTGCATGGATTTACTGGCCTGCCTCCTAGTGACATACTGATATGATATGTCTATGTTCATACGTATGTACTACTAGCCTCTGCCCGCGACTTTGTCTGCGGGTTGTTGACATCTTTTTTTTAAATGTAGATTGTGAGCCCCAAATAGAGCTCACAATGTACATTTTTCCCTATCAGTATGTCTTTGGAATATGGGATGGAAATCCATGTAAACATGGGGAGAACATACAAACTCCTTGCAGATGGTTTTTTGCCCTTGGTGGGATTTGAACACCAGGACCCAGCGCTGCAAGGCTGCATTGCTAACCACTGAGCCACTGTGTGGCCCCCTGGGTTGTTGACATCTTTGAAACGCTTATATTCAGCAAATTGCTGCCGTCGATGATTTGCCTGCTCCGGCGTTTTGGCAGCTCTTAAGCTGTTCTGCTGCTGTACTTGTTCCTCGCACTGTGCCTGTGATTGTTCCAGCATCTCAGCAGCTCACTGGGAAGCCATATAATGAGCGTGTTTTTGGCGTTGATGATCCGCCTGTTCCGGAGTTTCAGCAGCTCTCAAGTTGGCCTGGCACTGAAGTTGTTCCTTGCACCGTGCCTGTGATTGTTCCAGCATCTCAGCAGCTCGCTGGGATGCCATATAATGAGCGTATTCAGCAAATTGCTGCCGCGATGGTTTGCCTGCTCCGGCGTTTTGGCAGCTCTTAAGCTGTCCTGCTGCTGAACTTGTTCTTCACACCGTGCCTGTGATTATTCCGGCATCTCAGCAGCTCCCTGGTATGCCATATAATGAGTGTGTTGTTGGCGTCGATGATCCCCCCTCAGCTCCGCTTGTGGAGAGCTTGTGACTTCTGGCTTCCGTCATAGCTCTCGTTGTTTGCAACAAATTAGATTTTATTTTTCCAGAATGTTTAACCCCTTCCCGCCGATGGCATTTTTTAATTTTCGTGTTTGACTCCCCTCCTTCTAAACCCCATAACTTTTTTATTTCTCCGCTCCCAGAGCCATATGAGGTCTTAATTTTTGCGGAACACATTTTTCTCTACGATGCCACCATTAATTATTCTGTAGAATATATTGGGAAGCTGGAAAAAATTCTGAATGGGGTGGATTTGAAGAAAAAATGCAATTCAGCGTCTTTCTTACGGGCTTTGGTTTTACAGCGTTCACTGTGCAGCCAAAATGACATGTCCCCTGTATTCTGTGTTTCGGTACGGTTCCAGGGATACCAAATTTATATGGTTTTATTTACATTATGACCCCTTAAAAAAAATCCAAAACTGTGTTAAAAATTTTTTTTTCTAAAAGTCGCCATATTCTGACAGCCATAATTTTTTTATACGCATAGGGCATCCTTTTTGCGGGGCTGGGTATACTTGTTAGTTCTACCATTTTTGGGAAATGCTATTGCTTTGATCACTTTTTATTCAAATTTTTATCAGAATCAAAACAGTGAAAAACCTGCGGTTTGGCACTTTTGACTATTTTTCCCGCTACGGCGTTTACCAAACAGGAAAAATATTTTTATAGATTTGTAGAGCGTTCGATTTCGGACACGGGGATACCTAACATGTATGTGTTTCACAGTTTTTAACTACTTTATATGTGTTTTAGGGAAAGGGGGGTGATTTGAATTTTTAATACTTTTTATATTTTTTTATATTCTTTTTTAATTTTTTTTTTATTTTTTATTTTTTTTGCAGGGGGTCTGATCACTAATGAAATGCATTACAATGCTAATGCATTCCAAAAAATCATCGTTTCTTTTGTAGGTTGCATAGACCAGCCTGCAAAAGAAAGAGATTGCAGACCAGCCGGGGAGCCTTGTAAATGTTCCTGGCTGTCATGGCAACATGACGTTGGCCCTGGAGCATGCTCCAGGAGCCGGCGATCACCGGCAAAATGGTGGCGCCGGAGGGGTTAATGCCTCCGATCGTTCCGGGGACCGGGCGGTCGCCATAGTTACACACCCGACATGCGCCGTACTATTACAGCGGACGTCGGGAAGGGATTAAAATTGACAAACTGCCAATTTGGATTAAAGGTGTTTTCCCATGTCAGTTTATCTGTACTGCCTGGAGCAGATCAGATAATATGCAAATATCTGTAGACTATCCACTGAGGGTTAGCGTGTGTTTACACAGAGATAACAGCCCTGGCTGAGATAAGGTGCTGCAGGAACAGTGTAATATAGTATGTGAACATAAATTCATAACAGTCGTGAAGCCATTTACCGGGATAAAAAGTAGCCTATGTTTTAATCAAGGTTACAATCTATCTATGTGCTGAATTTCATTCAAATCCGTTCAGCTGTTTTTGCGTGATTGAGGAACAAACACACAAACATCCAAACTTTCACATTTATAATATTAGTAGGATTAGTAGGATAGGATAGGATAATCGGTATAGGACAGTATGTTGCTTGGACGCAGGGACTCCTAGCAATATAGATGACTATACTGCTAGCAATCGCTCTTCCGAGATAAGGTGCAGGCTGGTAAATCTGACATACACACGGACCGAGTTTCTGGGCAACCTGTTGTACTGAATGCCGCTGGAGCTGACATGATACATCCTAGCTTGTGAGACGTTAATCTTGAAACTGTATGACTCCTCAGGAGAGTGGGACTGCCTACATGACTCTGTAACACTAATTAATATATTAATATATAATTAATATAATTTTAGAACGCCATTTCAAACTTTATGCTACAATGAACAGGTTATATAGGGGAAACTTTGGTAACCTGCTACTGTTGGATAACAGCATGGTGGCAGTTCAAGGGCCTAAAAAGTGGTGACAAGTTCCCTTAAATCATAGCCTACTCAGGGCATATCAATACAGGTCCCATTGAACTTAAAGGAAGTCTACCATCACCAAAATCTGTTGTAGACCACTTGTATTAGTGACAGTGATAGTGAATAGATCTTTCTTGTGTCAAAGTGCAATCTTGGAGAAGAGAAAATTAGCTTTGGGTGCACCTGGGCCCCTGCCTGAGCATCCTTTCTTGTCTGTGACTGCCAACCATGGCCACCTCATAACATAAAGGTTGTGTAACATCTCTGCCTGTTTAGCCCTCTGCGCCACCCTCCGCTGCAGCACAGAGGCGTGTTCAGTTAATATTCCTTGCTTTAGGTTCTTCTTGTACTATCTGAACACTGTCCTATTCCCTCACCTCTGTAATTAATTTTCCACCAAACCCGTCTCATTCACCTTAGCCTCTAATAGTTAATCTTAGTCTTACCTGTGAGATTGACAGCCTATCTTCCTATCAAGTCTTCCTACTTATTGCTTGCTCACATTCACCTTGGCGCTTGCTATTGCCTTGTGCACGCTGGCTATTTACTCTTGCTGTTTGTTATCTCTATATATATTTCTGACCTCTGGCTTTACATTTGATTATTCTCTCAGATTTTGACTCTGTACTGCGCTGCTCGACTATTACCGACCTCTTGGCTAGCTGACCCACCTTTTGTTGTTGTTTGTTTTGTCTGTGTTCTGTGTCATTCTTATATCTAAGAAGGGACTGTTGCCCAGTTGATTTTGGTCGCCAAAGGCAGTGAGGCAAGTAGGCAGGGACATGGGAGGGTTCAGCATAGGGCTCACTGTTTTGTCGTGCCGGTCCTCCTAGGGTTCACCAGCAGCTACTGGGGAATTGTTCTTCTAGTAATTCCCTTACAGGTATACAGGTTCCAATGTGCAGTGAGTACAGATAAAAATGCAGCAGAAGTGGAAACTCCCAAGTGCACCAGACCGCCCAGTTGCTTATGGACTCCATGCACACTTCCAAGTGGGTCATTCGACACTCCTCAAAGATGGTGTCGAATGGTCCATTCTTTTTTGATGAAAATAGAGCAGATTGTATCCTACGCCACATCATTGGAACAGAGCAAATCAGAAGTCCCCATAGAGGTAAGTTGGATCACGAATGCCCTCGGATGTCACTTACACACGAGGTCTAAAATTAGATTTTGCACTTTGATACAAAAAAAGGTATGTTCAGTATTAGTGGTGGTAGGCAACCTCTATAAAGATATGCTTTGAAATTATCCATAGTACAGAAGAACCTGTTTGTACTTTGTCCCAATTTGGAAACTTACCCTTAACTTTTTGAACATAAAATACATTAAAAATTGCAACACATTAGCCCAGATTTACTATTCTAGTTATGACCAGACATTGGCATAAACATGGCATATCTTTTTAGCAATTTGGCACTTTTTTAGACATACATTTTTTAATTTGCTAGACATGTGAGTATGGATTCTCAGAAAATAGGGACGTGTCTTAAATGTGCCACAAAGCGCAAAACATGTGACATGTGATAAAATTGAGTTGTAAAATTCTGGCTCAAAGAAAGCCAAGTAGAAGGTGGTATAAACTTAGAGAAGACAATCTAAAGATACTCCCGATTTATCACCCAGCCTCAGTCCCTGTGATAAATGTGACGTATCTTCAGATTACCTGAAATTCAACTATTTAGAAAACCTGGGTCTCTGTTCTTTGTTGAGCTAATCTAACAAAGTAATATGCCAATTCTTCTTTTTAGGATATAATGCCACTTTTGGCTCTCACCCACTTTTTGTAAAAAGGACCAAACTATAAACTGTAGTCTTAGGATTCTCTTCCGCCATGCATTACTGTGTAATAGTTATACAATGTTTGCCACTATCAGGGAATGGCATGGACTGAAGAAAAGGAAAAGATTAAGGATCAGACTGGAAATGAAGGGTAGAAAACACTAATGTCAATAATGTTAAAAACTGTAAAGCCCCAGTAAATACATATTGAAACAATCATAGTAGAAAATATGAAACCTGAAATGTAAAGCAGAAAAGGAAGAGGAACAGGACAGATGGCGGAAAATGGCAGCATGGGAGGAGGAAGGAAAAGATAGGAAGCTGGGTTGAGGAATGATAAAAAAAATAAAATACCTAGGTGTGTCAGAATCAAGAAACTGCCTGAAATACAAATAATGAGACGTTAGTGCCGGCATCAGGGGAACGGGAACCATCAGCCCCAATGTATCCCAACACATTCATTCAGAGGTCTGCATATCAGTCAATGGTGTTAGTAAATATACCTCTACCATAGCAGTTCTTGCCTGGAAGCGGTTATTAACCTCATACATATAGGGCAGTGTAGTGAGATTGGGAGTGCGAGGAAGGGACTTAGTGACAACTAATAAAGAAGAATTAAGGGGGTTAGAAGGAGTTATGTTTTATAAGGAAAGTTTAGTTACAAATGGTATTGGGTGTGAAAGGGGTCAAATGAACAACCTAGGCATTTGCACATGGTATGTAAGCAAAAATTAATACATATGGTGAAAAGAACTGTGCGTGATCAAGGGTAGGTGGTGAGGAGGGTATGGAATGATTGGGATTAGGAGTGAATGAGGTGGATCTAAAGATAGGGTCCATTGGAAAGTACAAGGAGGATGACATGAGTCCTGAAATGTTGTGGTTGGGAATTTAAGGATATGTGAGGTAGAAAGGAAAATTGGGTGAGGGTCTGGGGAAGCTCATGCTAAAGTTTTTCTGTTTCATGCTTAATGAAAAGGTCAAAAGCAGAGTAGGAGGCAAACAAAGCTTTGTAGCGAAAGCTTTCTAGCGTTACCCGCTTATGCCAATAAAATTCCATATTCACTAATATGCCCCCAATCGTACGTACCCGCTAATGTCCACATGAACACTTACCTGTCACCACCTTCTGGAGGACGATACCCTGCAGATAGAATGTTCAAGGACAAGATGTTGGGGTCAATTAGAGACTCGTCAGCCTCTGGCGTATTCCGGATCCTTCCTAAAGTGACAAGACTATATTTAGGTTTTGCTCCAGAAAAACCTTGAGATTCAGCTGCTCACCATTTTCAGGATCTCTGCTTGCTATCATTAAATTAGAAAAAAAGTACTGGTAATATAATTAATCCTTAAAATAATTAAATTCTAAATAATTAATCATTGCACCCAGATCTGTGCTGCACCTTTGTTTTGATGTTGCAGGGGCTTGCAGTAGGAAAGACCACCATGCAAAGAACTATGGTTGCAATGGTTCCTCTCCTCTCTCACTGACATTGCCTCTTGTTACAGCTGCCTTTATGGCTCTCAATATATACATTGCTTACAATCTGTAAGGTAGTGATGGAATTACTCCTTGTCTACTCTGCTATTATTTTGCCCAGCATGTGAAACATGATTGTTCCAGAGAAAGGGATGGAGGTGGAAATCCAGGAAGCAGCAGGGATAAAAACAAACAAACCAACCAACCATGTGATGTGTAACTTAGTATGTATGTAGTACGTAGTATGGGAAGGGCATGTATGTATGTAGTACGTAGTATGGGAAGGGCATGAGATGGGAGATAACACAGGACATGAGAGCAGAAGTCGTTCACACAGATGAAAAGCTTGTTCAGACTTATAGCTGTATATCTATCTAAGTAATATTTTTAAGCAAACTTGATAATTATATTTACTGACATCAAGCAGAAATCTTAAAATTTGTAAGGAATTAAATCTCATGGTGTTTTATAATTGGAGTTTTTAGTATTGTACATTGAAACTTTAAATATTTTCAATGTAATGGATGAGAAAGAAGATACCTACCAACTACTAGCTCCCGCACCTCCTGCCATTTCAGCTCAGCCCCTGCTTCATGAACAAGAGTCACAGATATGCGTCTTTGAATGCCCTATGAGAAGAGCGGGGAGACACAATCGATCAGCAGAATTAAAACAAAACTACTGTAATCCAAAAGGACAAGAAACAGATGGAGAGGCTACCTGATGGAGAAGGAAGGTGCCATGGCAGGGTAAGCCAGTTCCATGATCTACTGCCACAGGAATGTAGCTGTAACAGAGAGAATACAAACCATATGGTATTACTGAGTCTACTATAAGGGGTGGAAGACGCACAAAGGACAAATTCTAATAAAAATAAAAAAAATACCTATCTATCTATCTATCTATCTATCTATCTGCTCAGGGTAAAGTACAGTTTCTAGGAATCAGTATAGAATATATACACATATAATATATATTTACTATTATTTGACACTTACTCTCCATTTGCTTCCAGCTCACAGATTTGGAAGAATGCCATCAAGTCATACTTGCAGTGGCATTGACCAGTACTGGGAACACGTTGTCTTGTTAACTTAGTGGCTGGTACTAGAAAAGCAAACACATATTTATTTAGAAACATGATGACTGATCGAGTGTGACCCTCACTAATATCATTGGTCTGGTATATGACATTTTGGTATTCTATCTGATATAAGTAGCATCCCAGCACTATAGTTGTGGGAGCATTACTATCCTGGTCCAAAACCTTTCATTTTACTGAAGAATCTTTAGGGGAATTGTATCTACTGTTGTTATATGACACATAAATACAGTAAATCCTCTGCTATATATATGTTCATTTGTACCCAAAATAAAATAAACCAATATGGAACAAAGCAAGGCACATGCAATACTATGCAAGTCAGCAGAAGATTGGAAAATAGAATCATGGGAAGAGCAAAAGAGAACACCACATGAGAGATTACCGAATACAGATTATATATGAGTAATAATTTCTGTGAATTGTTTGTTCAATACAGAGATTATATATTAACTATGGTATAAAATAAAACCTTGCTTTACTTTCCTTTTGAGAATGTATTGATTCAGTATACACTATATATCTTGCTCAGCCAACAGCCATTACTACCAGTCCCTTCATATTTCATATACATGCAAGTAGGACTTGG
The DNA here is from genome assembly GCF_031893055.1 of Leptodactylus fuscus. Classification (NCBI taxonomy): domain Eukaryota; kingdom Metazoa; phylum Chordata; class Amphibia; order Anura; family Leptodactylidae; genus Leptodactylus; species Leptodactylus fuscus. Next base: position 190,995,495 of record NC_134267.1, read on the forward strand.
CTGATCACGTATACAAACTCAATGGGGAGAGCTTATTTTATCTGAGATATGGTGAAATTCAACATGCCCGGTGCTACTTTACCCCAATATTATCTTATCATGGGAGAGTCAGCCCTTGTATACATAAGATAGTCAGCCATTACTTCCAGAATTGCCGGGTTCAAACATCTTTGTTTTAATGTATATCTATCTAGCCAGACAAATATGATCACAAATGTCACACAATGATATTTTGTATTCCATATAAAGTGACATTTACGGTATGTTGCTTACTACACAAATAATAGTAAGGCTGTGTTTAAAAGCTTCAATATTGGTGCCAAAAATTAATTTAGGCTAAAAAGATGAATTTGTCAAAGGCTGTGGCACTCAATTTCTTTTCTGCTACATCTATGAATGAGGACTTAGAAAAACCTAACCAGGGGTCAGAAATGTATAGTGTTGTAGAGTTAGGCTTAGTTCACATCTTAGATGTACTTTTGTCCTGCATCCAGGACTTTTCCTTCAGGCACAATGATGGTGTTGGGTAGTGTATATTTTGACACATGCGGACCATCAGGATCAGCTTGCATCCATCCGTGATGGATCTGTCCTAACTGACACTCCCATCTTTCTGTTCCTATAATGTAACAGAAAAACTGAAACCCGCCAGGTATGGGAACGCAGCTTAAGGCCCCTTGTGCCATCTGTTTTTTTCCCGAATAGCACGCTGACCCATTCATTTTTTGTTGGCCCAGGCACATGACCGTGTATTACATGGATTAGTGTGTGGGCAGACAATCTGGGCCACAAGATACAGGACAGGTGACATTCCTTTCCAATTCAGCAGCCGTGCTTCCGTGGCCCCCATTCATCACATGAATAATGGGCACAGAAGCATGGGTAGCACACGGATGACGTCTGGGTGCTGCCTATGTACCGGCTGTGCTGTTCAACCACACATTCTTGTGCAAGGAGCCTAAGTTGTATATGGTGCTATAGAAGACCTCCAGAGACCTCACTACTTAGGACTACCATGAGGACTGAAATTTCTCACTGAAAATTAAAAACAGTTGTAAATCTAGAGATAAGAAAGTACCCACTGTATTGACGGTCATAGATTATATAGTGAAAGGCACACTGCACAGGCTACAGAGAGACCAAAGTGTAAAGCACACAGAGTCAATGACCTTAAGAGGATCCGCACGCACCATGTTTCTGTGCCTTCATGACAGCACCAGTCATCCTTAGCAGTGAAGGCCCATGTTGAGCTGGCCCTGTATCTGAGCTTAGAATGCAGTTGCCTAGATTTTCCTTCTCTGCAGATAGTATAGGGACCAGTGAACTTAGCATATGGAAAGTAGAGTGCAAAGGATGAGGAAGGAAGGGGGCATGCAAGCCTATGGACAGGAGCCAATAGGTTTACATTAGACATAGAAGTTAGATTGTAATTAGATCAGTAAGTAGTGAGAGTAAGAAAGCAAAAAGAAGATGCGTGGGTTAGAAAAAAAAATATTAGGGAAATTCATATATACAGAATTATCTATTAGTCAAACATTTAATATATGCTTAGCACTGTATTATAGAGAAAGTGAGGCATTGTAAGCACATGCTAGAATAATAATTTATAAGTATAGTAATAAGCACTTCTAATGATAACAACCCCCTCCCACCACCATCAGGTAAGCTGCTGGTGGCCATGTATTTCACTGCACATTATGTACTATATGAATGAGCCAGGACAACCCGAGCAAGAGTCAGTGGATCTGGGAGTTCTGTGAGAGGGTCCTCTATTAATGACATCTAGACATCTATCAGAAGAGATATGGAAAAAGATATCTCCAAGTGTATTAGGACAACGGTAAGTCTATAAGATGGCTGATGGGTCTGTAATTCCTCATCAGAGGTTTTCCCTTGAACTTTACCATATTTAAACTTGTAGATCATTAAAAGTTAAACATTTTTGGGAATCTAACTAATTAGAAATTTGTAGTTTTAAAGATTTTCTCTAAACTTCTTAGTGGTTTGTTGTCTTGATCGGTTGCCAATAGACATAACCATCGATGCAGGAACTTTCTGTGATCTGGCACTGACACTCAGAGGTTATCAGGCAGGGACACTGTATGCATGAGAAGATAACCCGGCCACAATAAGTAAGTCATGACTTGTTTTCGAAAAAGTATGGATTGGCAAATGTTTAAAACGCATACAAAAATATTATTACTTTTGCAAAGATTTTCAACTTTTAATTGTGGACATACTTAAATATAATTATATTCATGCAAAACCCCTGTACATGCCCTCTTCAGTACATTACATGTACGGTATGTTAAAAAGGTCTTTCTATGTCTGTTCATGCATAGACTGTTATGCTTTGTAATTCCTGCGGGGGAGCTGCAGGCAGGACACAAAAAGTCAGTGTGGGTCAGCTGCTCCTATATATGGTCTGGGAACTCTCCAGAACTTGACATCTTATTACTAGAATACGTTTGTGTTCTCCGCCCACTGTCATCTTCCTTTTCTGTTTTCCATAGCTAGCAATAACATTCAAGCTGCTATTATAGACCATGAGCTGGGTATTTTGATATGTTGTTGGAGCACCAGTGTTGTATTTGGGGCAGCTTGCTAAGCTTTGCTACACCTCTTCATCAGAATAATTCTTGACATACTGCTCTGACCCTTTAGTTGACAAGATGTTTATGTCCACAGGATCCCTTTTTGCGGATTTCTCCACAGTAACACCATTGCCCAAGACAACCATGCCTCTTTCGATGTCACTAAGATCACTTGATTTTCCTATTGTAATATGAATTCACATTGAAACTAATGCACAAAATTGATTTGGTGCTTCACTTCAGGGTGACATGTCTACTTTCCATACAGAGAATCTCCAATTATGAAAGTCCAGCTGTCTCTAATAAAATGGCCATTCAGTGAGTATTCTTTAAGTATTCTTATTGACCACTACGAATACCCTCATCCACATTCTTATAAGCCTATTTCAATATCTATGCTTTTAACTCCTTTCTTATATCTTACAAGATATAAGAAATGGATAAAAACTGATTACTCAGATAAAATGTATACAACTTTTACACCTCCAAATGGTTTTTCTTACATTTATGGCATCAGGAATACTAGACTGCAGCACTTTTCTTGCCATTAAAAATGTTGGAACCTCATCAGACCCCATTAAAGCCCATTTAGACATAGGGCATATCAGTTTCAGATGCTAGTGTGAACACAACCTTATACTAGAATCAAACAGTATCAGGCTAAGGCCCCCCATGGCGTCCCACAGCAAAAAAGCGCTGCATCAAAAACCACAGCGGCAATGCATCGCGGTTCTTCCCACACCACTGTAGACAAAAAGTTTGCAGTGTTTTCCTCTGTGGACTTTCTGCTTTAATTACACCTATAGGGAAACTGCCTGCGGTTTTGGAAATCACTGCGTGTCCGCAGCGCAAAAAGAGGTAGGATTCGCTAGAATCCCATCCACTTTGCTGTGACTGTAAAATGCTGCGTTTTTTTCCCGCAGCATTTCCGCCATGTGGAGCCCCGGCCTCACAATGATTGTTTCATACTACAAAATGTAGAATAGAGACTAAATGAATTATTGCCATACAGTATTTTACTGGACATGCTGTATATGTATGATATAATTTCATTTACTTTATTATCAGGAGCATCTTAGTTACCTGGTTTAGACAATGGCATGACCCTTGGAAGGAGACGTCTGGAGGAACGCAGGGGACTGTGAAGAGTAAAAACAAATTCATTAAAGATGAATGCAGAGAATACAGACCGTTTTTACAGGAAAACTACATAATGCTCATCTTATGGTTGTAATTTGCTGTAATTTCTATAACAGATGTTCCACAAAAAAGCAATGTGTTGGTCCCATGTTAATAGCCTTCCTATGCAGGTATTGGGTTCACATCTGCGCTCGGTGTCTGTCCAGCACAGATCTATCAGAAACCAATTTCAGATAATGGAAATCCGATGGACACCTGATGAACCCCATTATAGTCAATGGGGTCCCACAGGCTCAGTTTGTGCTCATGATCCACATTTCTGTTCTTCTGGTCTGTCTTCTAGATGGAAAACCAGCGTAGATGTGAACCTAGTCTTAGTTCACTGGTGTCCACTCATAAGAGAAGGCAACTTTTCCTAGTTTCAGACAATCACATTGTGAAATAATGCAGCACGTGATCTAAGAAAAATAATGTGTATGCATATTCCCATTATATTGTATATTATATTATTATACAATTTTTAAGACCAATTTTTCTTTCATCCCACAGGAGTTTATTGTTAGATCGTGCCATCTGTCTAATATCACCTCCTTTGCAGTTTTCCAGCCAAAGATCGATCAGTGGGATATTAACTGGAGGAGATTTACTAAGAAAAACATATTTGCAGCAAAAAACTAACATGACGTACGTCACATTTATCAAGACTTTTACAGCTTGTGTCTAGCTTATGTGCAAAAGGGGTCGCATTTAGGATGTGCTCTGGTGCACCTTGAATGCGCCAAAATTTTTGAGCCAATAGTGTGTTAGACTAGACAGTGTGACAATATGCCAGACTTATCACACAGCATTAGAAAGCATGAGAACCCTATATGTAGGACATACATCAGACCGTCCAGCAAATAAGAAAACTCCAGATCATAAATGCAATGTTTCGGTTATAATAAACCTCTCTCAAGCCAGACCTGTAGTACCAGTATCATAAGAAGTGCTGCTATATAGCAGTGCTGCCCAAAGTATACCTTTATTAGGTATTCAGGATATATTCACACAACCGTGTCCATTTCTTGGCCGTGCAAAACAGATGAATCAGTCCAGATATAACATCCGTTCTATGTGTCATCTGCTTTAAACCCACAAAGGGCGATTGAAAAAAAAAATGTCATTGGTCTTTTATTGTTGACCCAACCCAGTGACGGATGAAACTCGAGACATCAATCCATTTTTATTTCTGTGAAACCCATTGATTTCTATTGTGTCTGTGTATCAATCAAAACAGATAAATATAGAACTTGTCCATTTTTTTAACTGACCATTTTTTCTAACTGTATGTTTTTGATTGTATGAATAAGGTCTTAGTACAGGAACGGTTTGCAGTTTGAGTATTCCGATAACATACCTCAGGACATCTTTGCACAGTGGAGGGAATGGGTGCTGTTGGTAATGTCCAAACACCTCGAATACAATTGGCTGCGTCTTCACATATTCCACAAAGGACTGTGTAACCTCCACTGCAATCTAATACAATAAAATGTGTTACAATAAGCCCACCTATACTCTATTACTGAAAACAGGCATACAATAACAGGAACGTCAGCGTTGTCTCTTTATGTTCTCATGACATCTGAAACACACTATCAGTTCTATACTGTCCAGTGACTTACATTTTGAACATGGTAGAAACCAAGGGGTGGTCCACGGCCAGTGTTTTTTAGAGGTTCGGTAGAAAATGCCTCATCGTGGCGGTGGATGAAGCTAAACGACATAAGATATACATATATATTCATTATCTCAAATAGTTAGCATAATTCCCTGGATGATATTCATATGCTTCAGTTATGTACAGTCCTATGAAAAAGTTTGGGCACCCCTATTAATCTTAATCATTTTTTGTTCTAAATATTTTGGTGTTTGCAACAGCCATTTCAGTTTGATATATCTAATAACTGATGGACACAGTAATATTTCAGGATTGAAATGAGGTTTATTGTACTAACAGAAAATGTGCAATATGCATTAAACCAAAATTTGACCGGTGCAAAAGTATGGGCACCCTTATCATTTTATTGATTTGAATTCCCCTAACTACGTTTTACTGACTTACTGAAGCACAAAATTGGTTTTGTAACCTCAGTGAGCTTTGAACTTCATAGCCAGATGTATCCAATCATAAGAAAAGGTATTTAAGGTGGCCAATTGCAAGTTGATCTCCTATTTGAATCTCCTCTGAAGAGTGGCATCATGGGCTACTCAAAACAACTCTCAAATGATCTGAAAACAAAGATTGTTCAACATAGTTGTTCAGGGGAAGGATACAAAAAGTTGTCTCAGAGATTTAACCTGTCAGTTTCCACTGTGAGGAACATAGTAAGGAAATAGAAGACCACAGGGACAGTTCTTGTTAAGCCCAGAAGTGGAAGGCCAAGAAAAATATCAGAAAGGCAGAGAAGAAGAATGGTGAGAACAGTCAAGGACAATCCACAGACCACCTCCAAAGAGCTGCAGCATCATCTTGCTGCAGATGGTGTCACTGTGCATCGGTCAACTATACAGCGCACTTTGCACAAATAGAAGCTGTATGGGAGAGTGATGAGAAAGAAGCCGTTTCTGCACGTACGCCACAAATAGAGTTGCCTGAGGTATGAAAAAGCACATTTGGACAAGGCAGCTTCATTTTGGAAACAAAAATTGAGTTGTTTGGTTATAAAAAAAAGGCGTTATGCATGGCGTCCAAAAAGAAACAGCATTCCAAGAAAAACACATGCTACCCACTGTAAAATTTGGTGGAGATTCCATCATGCTTTGGGGCTGTGTGGCCAATGCCGGCATCGGGAATCTTGTTTAAGTTGAGAGTCGCATGGATTCCACTCAGTATCAGCAGATTCTTGAGAATAATGTTCAAGAATCAGTGACGAAGTTGAAGTTACGCCGGGGATGGATATTTCAGCAAGACAATGATCCAAAACACCGCTCCAAATCCTCAGGCATTCATGCAGAGGAACAATTACAATGTTCTGGAATGGCCATCCCAGTCCCCAGACCTGAATATCATTGAACATCTGTGGGATGATTTGAAGCGGGCTGTCCATGCTCGGCGACCATCTAACTTAACTGAACTTGAATTTGTCCAAAATACCTTTATCCAGGATCCAGGAACTGATTAAAAGCTACAGGAAGCGACTAGAGGCTGTTATCTTTGCAAAAGGAGGATCTACTAAATATTAATGTCACTTTTCTGTTGAGGTGCCCATACTTTTGCACCGGTCAAATTTTGGTTTATTGCATATTGCACATTTTCTGTTAGTACAATAAACCTCATTTCAATCCTGAAATATTACTGTGTCCATCAGTTATTAGATATATCAAACTGAAATGGCTGTTATAAACACCAAAATATTTAGAACTAAAAATGATTAAGATTAATAGGGGTGCCCAAACTTTTTCATAGGACTGTAAGAACCAGGATGATATACTTAGTGTTAAATGTAATGACTCGTAAAGACACTAACTTGAACTGGCAAAATATGTCAGCATATTCCGGAGGGATGCTCGATGCTTGCAGGACGGTCACTCTGAATGTAAAGATGGTTCCCAATTTTAGTGGGTGCCCACCACCATCTGTGAGGTCAAGGGAAGCTTTTATTGGACTGTCAAGGAGAGCAGCCTGCTGAGAAGCTAGAAAAACAAAAATAGGATATTGTATGCATGAGTATCCGAATAAAACAAGAATAACTCATTCTCTGGCATCTGAGCCCATTGCAGTTAGTGTGGTTCTATGTCACAGTATTCTCTCCTAGAAGCAAGGCTTATGGGAAAGCATATTGTCCTAAAAGAAACACTAAACATAAAAAAAAAAATCCATCTAAAAATTAAAGAATTATATCTCTCAAAAAAATCCATGTAATCCGTCTCTTAATAACTTCTTCCCATTTGATCCCATTCTTTATATTATCATTACAAGTAAGAAACATACAATGAAATCTTCTCTGTGATGCAGTAGATCAGCCATGTCCCTCCCCCTCCTAGTACACCTAACTGCAGCAGGAGCCTCCCCTCCTCTATCCTGTGTGTAGTAAGAGACAAGGATAATTAAAACTGTGTAGCATCTCTGCCCGGGTCTCTGAACCACCCTCCGCTCTCACGCTGCTGCGCAGGAGGAGTGTTTGGTTTTATTCTTTGCTTAGAGTTTTCTGTTGCTCTGTGTGAACACTGCTCTATTACCTATCCTCTGTAACTGAATTACCACCACACCCATCTCCTGCACTTTGAACCTTCGGTCCATCAAATAGTTAATCTTAGCATTGCCTGTGTGAATCTGCCAATCAAGACTAGTGTGGGTCTTGGGCTTCCTATATACAGGTCATCAGCCCACACAGGTTTCCTGGCTATTGTGACTCTATCCTTAAACTTTCTCCCTGCTAAGCTCTTCTTTCTGTTACTATTGTATTACTGAACTCTGACCTTTGGCTTCCCTTTTGACTACTCTTTGGATTACGATTTTATACTGCCTTGTCTTTTTGGTTTTGACTCTTGGCTTGCTGACTTCGCTTCTGTGTTGTTTTGTTCTGTGTGACACCTATTTCAGAAAAGGGACCATTGCCAAGTAGCTCCTGTCACCAGGACAGTATGGCAAGTAGGTAGGCACAGGGGCAGAGTTATGTTTTGGACTCACTGTCTCTGTCTTCCCTTCTTCCTGGTTTCAGCAGCAGCACTGGGGAATTGTACAACTAGCAATTCCCTTACAGGCTACCTCTTGTTTAAGATCCCAACCCCCCCCCCACACACACACACACACACACACACAAAAGAGGAAAACAATAGGGAATTAGACTCAGTCTTCAACAGAGCAGGCAATAAAAAATTTTTAATATGTCTTTAATACAGTGGGGTGATTTTATTACTATTGGTGCTTCCTATGCCAGTCTGAATAAAGACCCTGACTGGTGCGAGACACTCCTGAAATATCAAGAGGTTCCAGCCTCTCAATAAATCAGGTGCTCTCCTGTGCATCAGAACTGAAGTCTACACCAGTCAATACCGCCGTACATTTCATGTATAACTCATGACAGTTTTCTGGTATAGATAGTTAGATGGTTAATACTTTCTCACCAGTGTGTTTTACCACATGCGGAGCATGGAAGGTCAAAGGTCTCATAAAATATTCAAGTAAACATATTAAAGACCTGTACAGCACAGATCCTGAAAGCCACCATTACTCTAGGTCCATACATACCAGCACAAGTGTTGTTATTGACCTCATCTGCACTCGGGCCAGAATCTGGGTTTTGGCCTTGTCCACCTTCAACTATTCGCAGTTCCTCTTGAGATGTGCCTGAGCGGGTCATCCCTGCACAGGACTCTGCTTGGAACTGGAAAAATGGTATGAATAATTGTAAGATATGATGCCAAATGTTTAAATTGTAATTGTTGAATCTTGTGTCTACATTATAATACACTCAGCCCAATCTAAAGAACTTCTATTATGGCATTTAATGCTATATACACATTACTGGGAGCCGAAGTGACGAGGAGCTACCATGTCTCACCTTTTGGAAATGTTGATCATCAAATGAGATTTTGGCTGTTCCAGATTGTCTCACTCCAGAACCATAGTCAGGAGCTTCCTCATCCGCTAAAAAGCAAACCAGGCGTACGTACAATTGATATAAAAAGAGCAAAACACATATACAAATCTAAAGCAGACCTCCAGACTAATACTACAGGTAATGTAGCAAATTCCTAATATATTCATGTTCCCTGGTTATTTTAGTTATTCTAATAGATTTACTGGTATGCCAGTGGTGGGTCTGTTTTTATACACAGCAGACATGTTAACAAGCAGTACTGCAGTGTAAAGCATGGGGAGATAGATACCAGTACTTTGGGCCACCACAAGACAATGTAAATAAGCTGCAGTAAGGGTATGTTCACACGGAGTTTTTTGCAGGCAGATTTTAACGCGGAAACCACCTCAAAATTTGCATGCAAAAAAAGCTTCCATTCATTTCAATTGAAATTGCTCGCTTTTTTTTCTACCACTAGCGATTTTTTTTCAGCTAGTGGGAAAAAAGAAGCGACATGCCCTATTTCCCGTGGATTTCGCGGCTAGAGACTCACTCCCGATTAAGCCCATTTATTCAGGCCTAATCAGGTGCGGGATGTTGGTTTCTGCAGTGTGAACAAGCTCTTACTGATCATTGCAGTGACTTCAAGGAGCAAAATTGCTGAGTAACCATAAGCATCAATTATAAATAGCAAGTAAGCACTACCTAAAGCTGTAGCATTTTTAACATGTTTTTAGAGAAGGCTACATCTTTATGATATGCTTAGAGGTTGAATTTTATTTTATTACAGGATACAGACATTCTTATTATTTGACCTTCATCAAAACCTTAGGCCTTGGCATCACTTTGTGAAACCGCGGCAAAAACCTCTGCGCTTTACAGTTCCTGCAAATTGGATGGGATTCTGGCTAATCCCATCTACACATTGCAGAAAAATATCTGCAGCAGACGTGTTGCAATTTCCAAAATCGTTGCATTTTGTAAATAGCAGCATGTCCATTATACCTAGGAAATGCCGCCAGTTTCCATATAGGTATAATAGAAGCAGAATTTTTTCCTTTGCGGACTATCTGTGAAAAGCTCTGCGGGAAAAAACGCAATGCAATTCCACCAAGGTCTTTTCTGCAGCGATTTTTGGCTGTAGCCCCCTACCTGGGGCCTTGTACCTAGACTTTTAAAACATTTTGTTTTATTTTATAAATGGATAGTGCAGGTGATGGTAAGATGTTTTGTTATACAGGTTATTAAATAAAAATGCCTGTTTCTTTAATATTTTCTTCCTTGTCTCTGGCCTTATTTCTCTCTGTATTCAATGTCCCTGTCTGTATGCAAAAAGTCCGTAAATAGACAGATGAGTTTACAATGACGTCTATGGAGAGGGTAGTAGGAGAAAGAGGAAAGGGAAACACAGGGAAGAAAAAGATCCTGTCTGTACACAGACAGATCAGTTCACATTGAAGTCTATGGAGAGGGTAGAAAGGGGAGGAGGAAGAGTGAGCTGGGTAATAATTCACCTAATCAGGCTCTGTAAAATAAAACTGTTTATATTGAAGATGGGGTCTCCTTATCTTTCTGCCTCAAGGAGCTGTCCTCCTCCTCCCCTCTTTCTTCTCCATATACTTGCGTGTGATTAAAGCTAAGAAAATTCTGCACTTGATCAAATCCATACATGGAAGGCAGGAATTTTTATAAACATTATATATTACAAAGTTTACTATTATCACCTGTGCTATTGATTTATGAAATAAAAGTTTAGGTACAGTTTAACACCAATAGGAAATTTAGCGCCTATATTATAGCATTCTAAGCAACATCCTTACCTGAAATTGCCTGAACAGCAACTCGAAGGAATCCTTTTACTTCTCCTTTTTCGCTGACAATGGCGACTCGATGAACCAGAGGCACAGAGTACAGTAAGTTGCTCAAGTAGACAAAGGCCCTGCAGAGTGGGACATAGGTTACAGGGGGAGAGAAAGCGATAGAAGAGGTAGAAGGAAGACAGGAGAAGTAAGAAACAAGAACAGCAGGATATGGAATAGTGAGATTGATGAAGAGACAAGAACAGATGTGACGGATAGTGTGATGAGACCAGTCATGGATGAGATTGAAGAGAATGAAGAGGAATCATCAGAGAAAGAAAGGGATGAAAAGGGTGAAGAAAAACAAGAAAGAAGAATCAGGATACACACTGCAATTGTTTTAGTTGGAGGGATACAGCTCACACCACAACAAGAGCTGCCAAGCTAAACAAAAACCGTATGTGAGGTGGTCAGCCACTAGCAGCTAAGGGGGTAAGTGGGTCAGCCACAGCAGAAAAGAAGGGGAATGGGATGGTAAGGCGAACTGGGAGGAGAACATGGGAAGGAACTGTGAAGGTGAGGGAGGGTTGGAGGCAGTGAGGAGGGCCAACTGGACCCTGGTGTTCTGTGTGAGGGAAAGGCCAGCAGCAGAGCATAAAGGTGTATGGGTGTGCCGGCAAAACCTGAAACAAATCAAAGGAAAAGAGAACAAAGCAAAAAGAAACAGAGACCTATGAGAAGGAGCCAGCTCTTTCCTTAGATCGGTGGAGAAAATAGACCTAATGAATCCCACCAGCTGTGCTTTAGCTGACATATGTAAAAATACGTATTTAGGAAGACATGCTAAGGACAAATCATTGCCAGAGTATTGTATGGCTACATCACGATGATGGGAAATATATCCAAAAGAAGCTCTTCTATTAGGTTTTAGTATAGTAGTATGTAAGGATGCTTCCTACTGGATGTATAGTAGTAACATTAAGATTCTTATAGGTTTTATTGCTTTATTTTACTATGATATTTCACAGGATAACAATATATTTGAAGTGGACCTCCTCCTTTGGGGACTGCTATATCTATATATACTGGCAATATAGGGTACATATGGGACAGATCTCAATAACAAAGCTTAGTTACTGCATTGCTATGGACTACTTTAGACCTTGTTATTTGCGGTAAAAAAGTTAACTAGATATACAGTATATAGCTATATTGTGAAAATGTTCAGCAGACCGCTCCCTATGCAGTAGCTAAAAATAAGTTACACTTTGAATAAAGTTAAGCAGCTACATGGAATATATTTCTTTGGAGGACCCAGCATATCTCTGCATTACAAAAACAGCCAATGAATTTCAATGGCAACTGTGTAGTGTTTCATTTGACCTGTAGGGGCGCTGCAGGGAAATTTAATTCTTGGTGCTGGGTTCCATTACAGATTGCTGGGATTTCAGTATTGAGATCCTTCTACTAAATAGGATTGTCCAAAATACTCATCTCCTTCCTTGAATAATATGCATGTGAAGAAGCCTGGTTTAGTTGCAATGCTATACTGTAAGTAATTTCTACAGGTTATTGAGAATGTTAAACTGTTTCTGGAGAAAGTGTTATTAGTCTTCACTATCAAGATGGCCTGCAATGCATTTGTTCTTCAAAGCGGATATCATAAAATGAAAACACTTGTACTGGAGCGCTGGGACCAGCATGATACCTCTCTGTATGGAAGCTACCTTGTCAGATACAGGATACTGGAAACTGTTAATGGTATAACTAGTTTACTTTTCTGCTCTTGATGGATAAGCTATTTCTTCTCACACAAATCCACCTCGGATTGGAATTTAAAGAAGACCTTTGACTGTTCCACTGATTCCAGTACAGTTGGATTTATTTCTTTTGCCTCCAACGTTTCTGGACAATTGGTGCTGTTAGTTTCAGTACCCAATATTCTAATTGATGTCTAATCTACTGTCAGGTGAGCGGTCCCTGTCTATGTGCTGTAATCCAGGACAGTAAGTAGGATAGTTATGCTGAAACTAATAGCATTTAGTACTTGGAATCAGTGGGGGCTACAGAAAATTCCAACTGCGCCCAAATCAGTGAAGTGGCATCTACTGAAGGATGCAAAGAATTATAGTCAATGGAGGGTGTGAAACATCCTCTTTGAGACTGAGGCCCCATGTTGCAGGAGCGCAGCTTTTTTTGTTGCAGATTTTGCTGCGGTTTTTTTTTTGAGCCATAGCCAGGAGTGGATTGAGCAGATAATAGAAGTATAAGAACTTCCTATATATTTCCCATTCCATTTGCAGTCATTCTTGGCTTTGGCTTAATAAACTGCAGCAAAATCTACAACAAAAAAGCTGCATTTCCGCAATGTGGGGCCTCAGCCTAAAGCATGAGGCTGACATATGTTACAGCTAAGCGAAAAGTTTGTATTTTGTTCTCTTCAGGACTGAACACCTCCAATTTTCCTGTGAAGCACATCAGCAACATAACTGGTCCTAGAGCTCGGAAAAGTTTGATGTGAGTGTTTTCATCATGACTTATTGGATAGATAAGACTATTATTGCAATGATCTTGTTGAGGATAATGACTTATGTATGACATTACTGTGCATTGCAGGTCTACAAGAAGGTCTGAAACTACTGGCATTGGTGCACACCAGCAGTGCTGCTGTAGGGAAAAATATCACCCTGAAAGAGCTGGTTGCTTCCCAGCATGCTCTGGGCAGACCTGACGAACCTTCCCACTACACTGAACAGAGGGGAGCGGTCGTGAAACGGGTCGGATCTGACAGCACAGCAGAGATGCTCCTTGGATCCGTCTTCCTCTTCCTCCTCATACTCCAATCCCTCCTCCTCTTCAAGCTGAGAGGCTGGCTCAGGGCCCTCGGAGCCAGGGCTTGAGAGGGTGGGGGAGGGGGTTATTTCGGCCATGCTGTCGCTCATGCATGTGGTGAATAAGGGAGAGCTGAGATCAGAAAGGGGGAGGGGGAGGTTAGTACAAGACAGAATTGGTTAATCTACACCAGGGCTGGAAAACCCAAAGGAGCTAGAGAAAAGGCTTGGGAGTATAAACTGGTGATGTAAGAAAAATGGCGGAGATACACAAAAACTGGCGGAGACTTATGAATGAAAAGCTACAAACCAATGAACAGAGAAAAGTTGTGGAACAGGGAAGAATGGTTAAGGAAGGCTGAGAGCAGGAAGAGAACTGTCCCCTGCTAAATAAGTTACATTGACGTTAATAACTTTAGATATGGTTTTGTACATGTCAATAAGTGTTAGGGTATGTTCACATGGTGGCTTTTTGGACAGGATTTGGCGGCAGTCTTCTGCCTCCCAAACCTGTTCCAAAAACAATCCACAGCAGGAAGCAGGGACAGACTCTTGGGTTTCTAGTGTGGGTTTGCCCACATGATTAGCCTCATACAATGGGGACAATCGGCGTGAGGCCATACTCTGTAATTTCAGTGGCGAAACTGCAGTGGAAACCATGGAAAGATCGAGCAGGGTGCTAAAAAGAAGCATCCATCACTGGCTCCCATTAAAAACAAAGGGAGGCACATCAGGACCATTCTATGGAGCACATTTTAAGGTGGAAGACAACTTCAAAATCCTATCCAAAAGCCGTGTGAACATACCCTTACCATGAAATATATTGTACACTTGGAATCTTAGGAACTGAAGTAGAAGGGTTTATCAGGCGTATGGTTGTACAGGTTAATAGCAAATGTAACTACGGTTATTTAATAGACTATTCCTTAGTAAGATGACATTGGTTGGCATTATTGATATATGTATAAAGAGATCACTTATCAAATATATACAGTGTGCATCCGTTGGAATGGAAAAACATCTTACCTGCCCACCAAACGGAACCAAGGAAAGCGGTCATAGAATGGATCTCCTCCAGTCACCACATTATCACAGTCTTCTGTCAGACCAGATGGAAGCTCGGCTGCTCGGTCATACATCTCACGCATCATGTCCAAGCGTTGCCTATGAAAAATAACCATCAATGGGCAAAGTGAGGTGAACAGTAAAAATGTAGAGACAAAAAGAGCTATCATACCCCAAAACCTCCAGACTTTTGCTTGTTTTCATTGGGTATAAAAAATAATGGTAGCTATTATCTTGGAGTGTGGACACTAAAAATAAAACATTAAAGTCTGAAAAGTTAACCCCTGTACAAATTACCACGAGGACGATGAGCTCCAAGCACGCCTAGCAAACAGATGATTTTGATGGCGGTAGTTGGCAGACAGTTGGGTGTTTATCTTGCAGTGAACAATGCAGTGTATAATGTAGTATAACATGGTGGATTTCAGATGAATAACCATTATTGTGGTACATGGATGGCTTGAGTTGCCAGAACGGAACCACTCATACATGATGGCTCTCCAATGTGGCTCATAGAGTAAAATTCCCTACTGCGGACATTCCCTCCTATGTGACATCCATAGGTCCTAATAAGGCGTATGGACAGGAGTTGTTATTATGAGACAACCCTGTGTCATTCCAAGACTCCAACTCCTATACTCTAAGGCGACTTTTTTATTTTTCTGCTTTCGGCTAGTACACAGAATTTTTTTTTTTTTCATTGGTTTGTCCTAAATAGATCGCCCTTTACTAAAATGAGTATATCCAAAAAATAATCTCATTGCTGTTGTTTTTTTTCCAGAACAGACAAACATTTTCTATGATCTCCATATTCCATGTATTCCATGTTACACTCCTTTAAATCTAATTCATAGTCTTTGCAATATTCAGTAAGACTTGCAGTACCTGTGAGTGATAAGGTATACAGTCTAAAATCAAATAGTAAATGTAACTGCACCGTTATTGTGTCATATCAACTTCAGGACTTTCTTTCTTGCCAGGTATGACCCACCACTACTGGTCTTCTCTTGTGAACAACAATGAACATCATAGTACAGTTACACATATGCATCCATTTACCATGAAATGTCCCTATGGATTACATTGATAACCAATAAAACCTTCAGGCAGCTGAACCATTACCTGAGTTTTTCCAGGGTCCAGTAGTGAGTTGCACCGTTCTTTTGGTCTTGAACTTCCACGGCCACAATAGTTCTTGGGAAGGGACGTTTCTCACGTTCTGAGTGGGCATCAGGAGGCAAGAGGTCAGGTGGTAGAGGTGAATAGAGAGTATCTGTCAGCAGGACAAACTGGAACTGAACCTGTAAAGGCAAAGATATTGGTTGGCTTAGGTAAGAGAACCTATAAAGTTTAGCAGGAAATAGTAGCAGTGTACTTAAGGAGATCTAAAACTGAAATTTATTACAATGATATATATACGTATTTATATATCTTATTATATGTCATACAGTCCTATGAAAAAGTTTGGGCACCCCTATTAATCTTAATCATTTTTAGTTCTAAATATTTTGGTGTTTATAACAGCCATTTCAGTTTGATATATCTAATAACTGATGGACACAGTAATATTTCAGGATTGAAATGAGGTTTATTGTACTAACAGAAAATGTGCAATATGCAATAAACCAAAATTTGACCGGTGCAAAAGTATGGGCACCTCAACAGAAAAGTGACATTAATATTTAGTAGATCCTCCTTTTGCAAAGATAACAGCCTCTAGTCGCTTCCTGTAGCTTTTAATCAGTTCCTGGATCCTGGATAAAGGTATTTTGGACAAACAATTCAAGTTCAGTTAAGTTAGATGGTCGCCGAGCATGGACAGCCCGCTTCAAATCATCCCACAGATGTTCAATGATATTCAGGTCTGGGGACTGGGATGGCCATTCCAGAACATTGTAATTGTTCCTCTGCATGAATGCCTGAGGATTTGGAGCGGTGTTTTGGATCATTGTCTTGCTGAAATATCCATCCCCGGCGTAACTTCAACTTCGTCACTGATTCTTGAACATTATTCTCAAGAATCTGCTGATACTGAGTGGAATCCATGCGACCCTCAACTTTAACAAGATTCCCGATGCCGGCACTGGCCACACAGCCCCAAAGCATGATGGAACCTCCACCAAATTTTACAGTGGGTAGCATGTGTTTTTCTTGGAATGCTGTTTCTTTTTGGACGCCATGCATAACGCCTTTTTTTATAACCAAACAACTCAATTTTTGTTTCCAAAATGAAGCTGCCTTGTCCAAATGTGCTTTTTCATACCTCAGGCAACTCTATTTGTGGCGTACGTGCAGAAACGGCTTCTTTCTCATCACTCTCCCATACAGCTTCTATTTGTGCAAAGTGCGCTGTATAGTTGACCGATGCACAGTGACACCATCTGCAGCAAGATGATGCTGCATCTCTTTGGAGGTGGTCTGTGGATTGTCCTTGACTGTTCTCACCATTCTTCTTCTCTGCCTTTCTGATATTTTTCTTGGCCTGCCACTTCTGGGCTTAACAAGAACTGTCCCTGTGGTCTTCCATTTCCTTACTATGTTCCTCACAGTGGAAACTGACAGGTTAAATCTCTGAGACAACGTTTTGTATCCTTCCCCTGAACAACTATGTTGAACAATCTTTGTTTTCAGATCATTTGAGAGCGGGCTGTCCATGTTCGGCGACCATCAAACTTAACTGAACTTGAATTGTTTTGTAGAAAGAAATGGTCCAAAATACCTTCATCCAAGATCCAGGAACTGATTAAAAGCTACAGGAAGCGACTAGAGGCTGTTATCTTTGCAAAAGGAGGATGTACAAAATATTAATGTCACTTTTCTGTTGAGGTGCCCATATTTTTGCACCGGTCAAATTTTGGTTTAATGCATATTGCGCATTTTCTGTTAGTACAATAAACCTCATTTCAATCCTGAAATATTACTGTGTCCATCAGTTATTAGATATATCAAACTGAAATGGCTGTTGCAAATACCAAAATATTTAGAACTAAAAATGATTAAGATTAATAGGGGTGCCCAAACTTTTTCATAGGACTGTATATATCATTATATATTATATATGTAATAATTAGTATTAAATTAATAAATTATTAATTTTGTATACATTCAATAATTTATCATAGATTCAGATTTTCTATTTGTATATTTAATGCAATGACTTTGTACATTCTTAAGTTTTCTCAAGGTAATATTATTCCTTCAGCACTTCAAAAACTGGATCTATGAAATTGGCCTTAGTGTATATTTGGGTATATGAGGAAGGATAGTACATTGTTCGCTCATAGATGACTATGGGAACGACCATGACATTTCAGGTAACATCTTTCGCCTTTTATAAGGGTAAGCTGTTGTATTGAGTCTTGTCAGTATTACCTTCTTTTTCAGTTCCACACTGATTGCATTGGCCTCCTTTAGGAAGATAGCATTGCCCCAGAGCTGGTCACGCAGTGATGTGAATTGGTACCATTTCCACTTTCGAAAAGCCCACAGAGCCAGATCATATTCCTGATCTGTCCACTGAACTAAAATGTAAGCATATAAAACTTCAATTATAGTAGTGTCTCTGTGACAAACTGGGCTACGACATGATGATAGTGATCATGCACATCATGTTTGTGAGTCAGATCATACAGTATGTAGAACATCTATATTTCCGTATGTGTAGCTACTACTTGATGTGAAGTGATGTACTATGTAACTGTAACACAGAATGTTGAGTATTTTTACCATCATCCTCAGGTTCTTCTTCCTCCTCAGTGACCTCGGTATAATATCTAGAATCCATCTGTCTTTGTAGAGCTTCCAAACGACTTTCATAATCCTGTGCAATAAAACAGTATATAATAAAGTGTATAAGATATACAGTATATAATATTGTATAAGAAGTATGTCAATTATCCCATAAATATAGAGTAAAATTGCTTTATGGTGAGGGCATGGTGGGCAGCAAGGTATTTTATTGGTTAGTACTGTTGTTTTACAAAACATTGAGGACATGTCTTTGGTCTTTGTAGAAAAGACTATGGGTCTCAGTAATGACAAATGCAAATGAAAATTAATACATTTTTTTAAAAATAAATTCTATATCTACGAACACAAGATATACATAAGAAGGCACAGAGTGTAACAACACAATTGAAAATCAAAAATCAAAACAGGGAGGGCCCAAAATGACAACAAAGGGCCAAATACTAATTATTTTAGATTATCAATATTCTTACCCAAAAATTTATCATATAAACTCAGAGTAGGGGAGTATAACCTACCCAAAATGGGATGTATTAAAGGGCCAAATACATAACAAAGTAAAACATATAATACGGGAACAGGGCTTCTTAAGAGCAGACAGCCTGAGAGAGGCACCAGCACCACCTAGAACGAATAAGGGAAGAAGGGAGAGGTAGGGATTGAAAAGAGCAGGGGAAAAAGTCAGAGGTGAAAGAGGGAAGAGAGAAAGGAAGAAACGAGGGAAGGGGGGGATCCCTGGTCCAGACCACGAACAGAACCCTGAACCAAGGCAAAAACTTCAGCACATGATGTCTCTGTATGGCTGGGACCCCGGAAAAGGATCCAGGGAGTCCAGGCCCTCACAAAAGCCTCATGAGTGTCTTGAAGAGACACCGTGAGGTCCTCCATTGATTGGATATCCTCCACCTTATGGAGCCAATGGCGAAGAGAGGGTGGATTGGAGGACTTCCAGAGAGCTGGGATGTAAGCCCTCGCTGCATTAATCATGTGCTTTGTCGCCGATTTACGGTAGGCACATAGGGAAACATCCGAGAGGTGCAGCAGGAAGAAGGCTGGCGTTTTGGGAAGGGTAGCCTGGAAGATTTGGGAAGTCAGACGGTGGACACCGTCCCAAAAATCTCTCAGAGCCGAACAGCTCCAAAACATATGCAGACGCGTCCCCTTCTCCGAGCCACAGCGCCAACAGAGCGGAGAGGAGGATGGGAAAAACCTGTGCAACTGGGATGGGACATGATACCATCTAGTGAGGATCCTGTAGCCCGCCTCTTGGTACTTGCAAGCCATTGAGCTCTTGTGGGCGAGCTCCAAGATCCTAGCACAATCCGCGTCTGACAAGGACAGATTGAGATCCATTTCCCACTTATTTAGAAAGGAGGGTCTGTGGTCCGGAGGAGGAAAATTAATACATTTTATAAATAGCAATACAGAATCTAATAGACTATTGATCAAGGGTCATTGATCCTGTCTCACCCTGGGCTCAGAACAATCAGTAATCTGATAGAAAACCTGACAAAAAGTATTCAATTTCCCTGTAGTACACCCACAGGAAAAACAAGCATAACACATTGCTCATTCATATCTATGGGATATCTCTGTTTCCAGGCTGGGGCAAGTCCTCTATGATGTAATACTAGGTTCACACTAGCAATACCTCTTCGTGTTCTGGTACCAGTACAATGGAGAGGCAGACTGCTGAAATCGCAGTTACACACAGAGTCAGTCGCCATTGACTGTAATGGGGTATATCGGGTGTTTGTCATTTTAAAACTAAAACTGGCGGAGGAAAAAGTCCAGATGTGAATGTAGCCTGAGATGTTCACTTTGTAACCAGACTCAGGACATAAATGTCTGAAAATGTGAACTAACCTCACACTCACTCAAGCAGATTTATTTAGGCTGGTGTATTGTACCTCAATCTTGATATAGGCCCCGACTAGCACAGGGAACATGTGATTTATGAGGCAGCTCTGAGATACATAGCTGCTAACCTATCGATATACATATTATATCAAGTACTTCTCACCAATCTCTGCTGCTCCAGAAGGTAATTTGCTTCCTCGCGTTCTTTTCTGTACTGATCTTCCAGCTCTTGAAGTCTAATGAAATAAAAAAAAGTAGAGGCATTGTCTAAATATTCAGTCGACAATTGCTATAAGATGACCTTTGATGTCTAAGTATAAGGCTTAGTTCACATCTAAATTATGTGTGGTTTATTTTGGCACTGGAAAAAAACGCTTCCTAATTAGTAAGCTTTTTTTGGACCTTGCCGCACTTTTTGTAGCTTTTTTTGTAGCGTTTTTTTTTTTTTTTTAAAAAAACCGCTTCAAAAAACACCAGGCTGTTTTCCCCTCCCGTAAAGTGAATGGGCCGAAAAAAACGTGCATTTTTCGCCTCCCATTCACTTCTATTGCTTTCTACAAGCGGAAAACGCCTGAAGAAAGGTCATGTCGCTTCTTTTTTTCTGCTAGCAGAAAAAAAAAGTAAGCAGTCTACATAGACCACTATTGTAAAGGGGCGGATTTTGAAGCGAAATCCGCTGTCAAAATCAGCCTCTTTGCTCCCGTGTGAACTAGCCCATTGAGTGAACATATGTACATTTGAAAACTAAAAGCTAGAACAGCCATAAATGGGGCTTCTAGCCCAAACAAGGCCTAATATTAGTATTTATAGATTGATAAATGTACATTTGTAGCTACGTCTCCATGGTCATCAGTGGATGTTCTTGTGAGAACAATCGTGGGTTTCCTACAGACATGTCCACTATTGCCTTAGCTTTAGTTTGATTAAGGATGTCAATTTGATATGAAACCAATTCAATGTAATATCACAACATACAAGCAAAACCCATTACAGGCTGCAAGTCAGAAATCATGTTATTTTCAAAGCTGTTCATCTCATGAGTAGAGATGAGCGAACAGTGTTCTATCGAACACATGTTCGATCGGATATCAGGGTGTTCGCTATGTTCGAATCGAATCGAACACCGCGTGGTAAAGTGCGCCAAAATTCGATTCCCCTCCCACCTTCCCTGGCGCCTTTTTTGCACCAATAACAGCGCAGGGGAGGTGGGACAGGAACTACGACACCGGGGGCATTGAAAAAAATTGGAAAAAGTCATTGGCTGCCGAAATCAGGTGACCTCCATTTTAGACGAATAGTGGATTTCAAATCCGGGTCATATGAGAATGTGAACTTTGTGACTATGAGACAGGGATAGCTGTACAGGCAGGGATAGCTAGGGATAACCTTTATTTAGGGGGGAATGTTATTAAAAATAACTTTTTGGGGCTCTATCGGGTGTGTAATTGTGATTTTTGTGAGATAAACTTTTTCCCATAGGGATGCATTGGCCAGCGCTGATTGGCCGAATTCCGTACTCTGGCCAATCAGTGCTGGCCAATGCATTCTATTAGCTTGATGAAGCAGAGTGTGCACAAGGGTTCAAGCGCACCCTCGGCTCTGATGTA
Organism: Leptodactylus fuscus; assembly: GCF_031893055.1. Classification (NCBI taxonomy): domain Eukaryota; kingdom Metazoa; phylum Chordata; class Amphibia; order Anura; family Leptodactylidae; genus Leptodactylus; species Leptodactylus fuscus. The sequence goes on from NC_134267.1 coordinate 191,017,699, forward strand.
GCAGAGCCGAGGCTGCACAAGGGTTCAAGCGCACCCTCGGCTCTGATGTAGGAGAGCCGAGGGTGCACTTGAACCCTTGTGCACCCTCAGCTCTGCTACATCAGAGCCGAGGGTGCGCTTGAACCCTTGTGCACACTCTGCTTCATCAAGCTAATAGAATGCATTGGACAGCGCTGATTGGCCAATGTATTCTATTAGCCTGATGAAGTAGAGCTGAATGTGTGTGCTAAGCACACACATTCAGCTCTACTTCATCGGGCTAATAGAATGCATTAGCCAGCGCTGATTGGCCAGAGTACGGAACTCGACCAATCAGCGCTGGCTCTGCTGGAGGAGGCGGAGTCTAAGATCGCTCCACACCAGTCTCCATTCAGGTCCGACCTTAGACTCCGCCTCCTCCGGCAGAGCCAGCGCTGATTGGCCGAAGGCTGGCCAATGCATTCCTATGCGAATGCAGAGACTTAGCAGTGCTGAGTCAGTTTTGCTCAACTACACATCTGATGCACACTCGGCACTGCTACATCAGATGTAGCAATCTGATGTAGCAGAGCCGAGGGTGCACTAGAACCCCTGTGCAAACTCAGTTCACGCTAATAGAATGCATTGGCCAGCGCTGATTGGCCAATGCATTCTATTAGCCCGATGAAGTAGAGCTGAATGTGTGTGCTAAGCACACACATTCAGCACTGCTTCATCACGCCAATACAATGCATTAGCCAGTGCTGATTGGCCGAATTCCGTACTCTGGCCAATCAGTGCTGGCTCTGCTGGAGGAGGCGGAGTCTAAGGTCGGACCTGAATGGAGACTGGTGTGGAGCGATCTTAGACTCCGCCTCCTCCAGCAGAGCCAGCGCTGATTGGCCGAATTCCGTACTCTGGCCAATCAGCGCTGGCCAATGCATTCTATTAGCCCGATGAAGTAGAGCTGAATGTGTGTGCTAAGCACACACATTCAGCACTGCTTCATCACGCCAATACAATGCATTAGCCAGTGCTGATTGGCCAGAGTACGGAATTCGGCCAATCAGCGCTGGCTCTGCTGGAGGAGGCGGAGTCTAAGGTCGGACCTGAATGGAGACTGGTGTGGAGCGATCTTAGACTCCGCCTCCTCCAGCAGAGCCAGCGCTGATTGGCCGAATTCCGTACTCTGGCCAATCAGCACTGGCTAATGCATTGTATTGGCGTGATGAAGCAGTGCTGAATGTGTGTGCTTAGCACACACATTCAGCTCTACTTCATCGGGCTAATAGAATGCATTGGCCAGCGCTGATTGGCCGAATTCCGTACTCTGGCCAATCAGCACTGGCTAATGCATTGTATTGGCGTGATGAAGCAGTGCTGAATGTGTGTGCTTAGCACACACATTCAGCTCTGCTTCATCGGGCTAATAGAATGCATTGGCCAGCGCTGATTGGCCGAATTCCGTACTCTGGCCAATCAGCACTGGCTAATGCATTGTATTGGCGTGATGAAGCAGTGCTGAATGTGTGTGCTTAGCACACACATTCAGCTCTACTTCATCGGGCTAATAGAATGCATTGGCCAGCGCTGATTGGCCAGAGTACGGAATTCGGCCAATCAGCGCTGGCTCTGCTGGAGGAGGCGGAGTCTAAGATCGCTCCACACCAGTCTCCATTCAGGTCCGACCTTAGACTCCGCCTCCTCCAGCAGAGCCAGCGCTGATTGGCCGAATTCCGTACTCTGGCCAATCAGCACTGGCTAATGCATTGTATTGGCGTGATGAAGCAGTGCTGAATGTGTGTGCTTAGCACACACATTCAGCTCTACTTCATCGGGCTAATAGAATGCATTGGCCAGCGCTGATTGGCCGAATTCCGTACTCTGGCCAATCAGCACTGGCTAATGCATTGTATTGGCGTGATGAAGCAGTGCTGAATGAGTGTGCTTAGCACACACATTCAGCTCTACTTCATCGGGCTAATAGAATGCATTGGCCAATCAGCGCTGGCCAATGCATTCAATTAGCGTGAACTGAGTTTGCACAGGGGTTCTAGTGCACCCTCGGCTCTGCTACATCAGATTGCTACATCTGATGTAGCAGTGCCGAGTGTGCATCAGATGTGTAGTTGAGCAAAACTGACTCAGCACTGCTAAGTCTCTGCATTCGCATAGGAATGCATTGGCCAGCCTTCGGCCAATCAGCGCTGGCTCTGCCGGAGGAGGCGGAGTCTAAGGTCGGACCTGAATGGAGACTGGTGTGGAGCGATCTTAGACTCCGCCTCCTCCAGCAGAGCCAGCGCTGATTGGTCGAGTTCCGTACTCTGGCCAATCAGCACTGGCCAATGCATTTCTATGGGGAAAAGTTAGCTTGCGAAAATCGCAAACTGACAGGGATTTCCATGAAATAAAGTGACTTTTATGCCCCCAGACATGCTTCCCCTGCTGTCCCAGTGTTATTCCAGGGTGTTGGTATCATTTCCTGGGGTGTCATAGTGGACTTGGTGACCCTCCAGACACGAATTTGGGTTTCCCCCTTAACGAGTTTATGTTCCCCATAGACTATAATGGGGTTCGAAACCCATTCGAACACTCGAACAGTGAGCGGCTGTTCGAATCGAATTTCGAACCTCGAACATTTTAGTGTTCGCTCATCTCTACTCATGAGACATCTATGTGGACATGTCAAGACAAGATGAAAGGGACGGTCGGACACATCTGTAACTCTTCTATAAAGAGGTAGTCTTGGCCAAAAGGTTATTTCCCCATTTATTGTAATCATTTGTGGATGTTCTGCTCATAAACCTCCCATAAGAATAATTTATCAGAAATCCCAATTTAACTTTTAGAAAGCTTTCTTGCCTTTATCGAGAGACTCACCTTTGCTCCATCTCCTGTTTCATGTCAATGCCTTGCTTCTCCAGTAACTCACGCTGAGCAAATGCCCAATCCACAGGTTCTACTGGAGTCTCTGCACATGGGGTACGTTCCCTCTCTTGTCGTGCTTGTTCAGGGTGGTTAAAGCGAAATACGTGACTCTTCCCCATAATGATTCGATTACCTAAATGGTAAAATTAAGTAAATTGCCTTGCAGAAGAGGACTGAAAAACTTTGATCTACTGGGAATTTATGGATTTTAGTACAAAATTCTCTTTAAAGTAGTAGGGCCATGGCCTCATATTCTACCAAAGGAAAATCTGCAAGGAGTTTATTTTTTTTAGGCTTGGGATAAGGTCAATGGCCTTCCTACAACATTGGCCTTATTGTGAGCTTTTAAGCTAAAAGGTGAAAAAACACTTTTATTTATGGAGCAGAAGTCTGTAGTGTTTATGTGATAAAATTATATTTCAGAGTATTCTGGCCTAAGCTGAGGATGCTGATCAGCCATAAGGATCGGTGGCATGATAGTATAGACATAGGCTTATTACTCTGTCATATCTTCATTGGCTTCTCCTAATTATTGCCTAAATCCATTATTGACTGGCTTCTTTATATACTAGTATCAGATAGAGCTACTGTACTTTCTAGGTAACGTTCATATATTACTTATTTATTACGTAGCCTTAGTACAGGGAACACATTCTTACCAGATCTCAGAACGCACAGCTCTGTCACCTTCTTCCCATTTACATAGGTATCTGCCCCTTCACAAGGCTCGAGTGTCACCACAACTGTGAGAAAGCAGAACATTTAACATTGAGCAAGAATCTCTTAACACAGATATTGTCTCTTGTATAATGCTCAAAGACAATATTGCAGTACATATTACCTGACCCACAGGCCATAACTTCACTTCGGAAAATACAGTGTTCTTCACGGATAAAATGTCCACTGAGGACAATGTCCTGTCTCCTCTCTACATCCTCACGTCCAACTCTGCCACAAAAATAAGAAAGAATAATGCTTATATCACATGCAGAATACTTGTACAATGTGTCGGGACATTCAGAACTTAAACCATAATCCTCATGCTGCACAATGAAAATCCATACGATGTACCTGACCTTTTTTGACCTCTACAAATATTAGGTTTCACCTCTAGCTTTGCCCATGTTCTCTTCCTATTTATAGCTGCCTTGAATAGCAAAGCAGTTGCCGTACATTTTAACATAAAAATATGAAATAGAAAGCTACACGAATAACTCAAAGAAGTGGTCAGCCCATGAAGGACTCAAAGGGGTTGTTCTGTTATAGACACTTATCACCTATCCACAGGACAGCGAATAAGTGTGCAATCAATGGGGGCCCGATCGCCGGGTTCACTTCCATGTGACTGCAGGCACTGCCAGTGGTTACAGTCCCAGTAGTCCTATAGAAGTGAATGGAGTGCAGGTCACGCAATCATAAAACCATCTGCAAGGAGTTTGTATGTTCTCCCTGTGTTTGCATGGATTTCCATTCCATATTCCAAAGACAAACTGATAGGGAAAAAAATGTACGTTGTGAGCTCTATGTGGGGCTCACACTCTACATTTAAAAAAAAAATGATACAAGTGTTAATAGTTTATTTTTGTCAATTAGCAAAATAAAGTGAATGAAGAAAAGAGAAATCTAAATCCCAAGAATATTTGGTGTGACCCTCCTTTGCCTTCCATCAATTCCTCTAGATACACTTCCAGACAGTTTTTGAAGGAATTGGGCAGGTAGGTAGTTCCTGCCATCTTGGAAAAGTAAGCACAGGTCTGTGGATGTAGGCTTGTTCAAATCCTTCTGTCTCTTCATGTAACCCCAGACAGACTGGATGATGTTGAGATCAGGGCTTCGTGGAGGCCATATCATCACTTTCAGGACTCCTCCTCCAAAGGTCGGTCACACCAAATACTGATGGGCTTTAGATTTCTGTTTTGTTCAATGACATTCTTTTAATTAACCAAAATAAACTATTAACCCTTTTATCTCTGAAAGCATTCTTACTTTGCAGCATTTTTACTCTGCATCTCTCTTAAACTTTGGTACACTTGGCGGTAAGGGTGTCAATGACTGATAGAATATCATATATTTGTCTATATGTTTGTATCACATTAACTTATCACGTGTCTGTTCTCACCTTGTCATTCCATCTTTAATATAGTATAAAAGACACTCAGACATTAGAGGATCTTCATTGAGGTTTACAAGGTGAGGAGTCTGTAGTAGAGAGAGAATACCATAAGATACAATGGTCATGGACATTGAATAGAAGATCTAAGAGCACATTGCAATGCAAATAGTGAGACAGAATAAAACCTCTGTGTGGATTATTAACTTAGTAGAGTATCTAAAAATGTGGTCATAGAAAGATGCAAAGTATGCCCCAACAGTATGGAGGCAGAGTCCACCAAGACTTATAGTGTACGGTTTGGAAAAGGCTACGGCTTTCAACACAGTCTTTACGCTCACATTTTTTATCTGTATTTATCAACCATTCTACATTAAGAAAAACTTGAAATTGAGGTCCATAGCATTGCAAACTGTACAAAGAATGAATGATATAGGACATTGGATATTCACTGTAATGTACATGCACTATTAACTGATAAAGAGAAGAGGCTGGGAGGTAAAAGATCACACCAAACCCGCACCAACCTCTTTTGGGGAGTAAACCCCAACAAGTTCTGAGTACATTTCCAGAGGTGCCATGTTGATCTGATAATCCCATGGAATGAGTATGTGAGTGAATGGGACATAAAACAACATATATAACATAGTGATAAGATAAACATTCAGATATTTAGACTAGTTACAGCTTCACTTATTGTCCCAGTGACTACAGTAAAAAATGAAGTCAAACGAATGAACTGTGAAATAGGATTTTCCTATTGATATGTTTATACAGTGTCTACACAGGTCTATATGTTTCCCTGATAACATATAGAAATCCTGTGAAGTCTGATCTTGCAGTTTAATTCACATCTGCCCCCTATTTTGTTTAATATACCAGTACATACATACACAAGCGACAGATGGGAGAGAGAGTAACTGCAGGGTCAGACTTGACGGGGTTCAGACAGCACAACATCCTACTAACCATTGGATGGTATGTAAGGGCTAACTCAACAAATTTCATAGTCCACAATTTTTGGAGGATTGTCAGTGAAACATAAGCGGGTGCACGGTGATGAGCTATTGTCAATCATGAAGTCCATACATGAAAATTTGGGACTGACTGGCAAATTTTGGGCAGACGGCAGCCACGATTTAGTCGATTTTCCTACTTATTCCCTTCCCTATTGGTACTTTGGTTGGCATTGTGTCTCCCATTGTCACGTTCTTTAAATTATACCTATATCCTGTAGAAATAGTCTGTGCCTATGGACAATTTTACTAGGAATCGGCAAAGATCAAGCCAAAAAAAAACAGCACAAACAATAAACATAACATAGTAAATCTCCAAATAATAGTACATGATTATAAGTGAAAAGATCAGTGATCAGTAATAAGTATGGCTAGATATTCCACATTGTAGTGTAAGGAGATATACAGTACAGTATACAGTCTGTAGCCAGCTTTATATATTTAATCCTCCTCATTATATTAGTATGAGTGTGAACATGTGCTTATAAGTGTAAAAATGTTATACATACTAAATAAATGAAGAGATAGAAAAGTTTGGCTTCAATAGGAGTCACCAAAATTCCTAAATGTACCTTCTTAGGTGAAAAGACTCCAAGTGTTCCTCCATCTTCTCTCATGGCCACCCCCATCTCTGCCAGTAAAGCCTCTCTGTATTGACCACAAGACAATAATAATATTAGACATTGGCCATGCACTTGTATCCCCCTGCTCCCATCAATATTTACTAGGAGATATTCAGGTATGTTTCGTTATATATGATCTCCTAGCTTTTCGTGGTCATTCTTGGTCAATCACCTGTCCATACGTATAGCCTCAGTGCGTCGCAGTTTCTCCTCCCAAGTCTCATTCAGCTCTGCAATGATCTTCTCGGTTTCCTGAAGATAAGAATACATATAATTCACATCAAATAATAAAGCACTGAGATTATTATAAAGGCTTCCAATAGTTTTCTGACAGAAAATGATAATGGATGATAGAAAGTTTGAGAACCCAATAGGATTTGATCATGTGTTATCAAGGTCATAAAAATAGAAGTATTCTTTATATTTAAATTCATAATTCACATATCAATCCATAAACAACAATTTATTGAAGAGTCATATAGGCCAGGACTTCAAGATCCACCTTGGAACACCAGGGTTTTTTTTTTTTTTTTTTATCTTTTAGCCACCTTTCACCACCTCTAACAAGTTCATCTCTGTACATTATTTAATAGTTGCTGCTCCACTGTTGGAATTTTTCCTGTGGCCCCCACCCTTCCCATGCAATCAGTACAGTTAGTTTTGGTACCTGATATACTGTTTAATCTCAAAATAAAAGGGAATAATGACACCGAGCAACCATAGTGTAGTAAATTCTGGAATGGGAAATATCCTAATAAGTGGTGAACGCTCACCTTTAATAGTTATGAATCAAAGTCACAACTCTGTATTCACATGTGTAACCGGAGTGTCCACCTCGGGTTCAGCAGCAGTAATCCCAACACCTCAAAAAGTGTTCGTATGTAGAGAAGAAAAGACCAAACCTCAGATTTGGTGACAATCTGGGAAATAAGGAACTGCGCTCCCCTTCTTAATTTAGTAAAAACGGTTTTATTTTGGTAAACTCACACACAACGCGTTTCGGGCGTCTAAACACGCCCTTCTTCAGGTGCAATAGTTTCTTAACCGCTGGGCTAGATTGCAATCTAGCCCAGCGGTTAAGAAACTATTGCACCTGAAGAAGGGCGTGTTTAGACGCCCGAAACGCGTTGTGTGTGAGTTTACCAAAATAAAACCGTTTTTACTAAATTAAGAAGGGGAGCGCAGTTCCTTATTTCCCAGATTGTCACCAAATCTGAGGTTTGGTCTTTTCTTCTCTGATATACTGTTTAGGCTCTGTACTATCAGAAAGGCGGTGTCAGGCAGGAGCAGACAAGGGGTGTGATTCTGAGTGCTGACACTGGCTGCCTCTGATTGGAGCTCTGAATCACACCCCCTGCCTGACACCGCCCACCTGACATTGCAGAGCCTAACTAGAACACCATGTATCAAAACTACCTACGCTTGTTGCTCGGGCATGGTGGGGGCTAGAAAGAAAATTCTAGTTTCACAGAAATCAGGGAAGTGGCACCTATTCACAGATGCTAAGAACTTGAATTGATGGAGGAGGTAAAATGTTCTGTTTAGGGACTTTATTCCAGATATTTGCAGCTGCTGGTAGAGGGAGCTTAGAAAAAACTTGCCTATAAAATAAGCTTGCCTAGTGCTGGCTGTAGTCAGACAAAATGTAGCCATTATGCCTATGCGGCAGCTCTGTATCACAAAAAAGTGAGCTATGGCTGAAGGTAAAGGTATATTATGTAACTAGCTTTTACCCGCGACTTCGTCTGTGGTGATTGGAGAATTGGGCGGACACAGACGTGTGAAACTGTAAAAGTGCTTTAAAAAGTTTGGTGGGCTAGCAAATGTGATGTGATGTGTTATATTGTGTATCTAGTGATACAGACAATGTGATGTGTTGTATTGTGTATGTCGTGATACAGACAATGTGATGCGTTGTATTGTGTATGTCGCGATACAGACAATGTGATGCGTTGTATTGTGTATGTCGTGATACAGACAATGTGATGTGTTGTATTGTGTATGTCGTGATACAGACAATGTGATGTGTTGTATTGTGTATGTCGTGATACAGACAATGTGATGTGTTGTATTGTGTATGTCGTGATACAGACAACGTGATGTGTTGTATTGTGTATGTCGTGATACAGACAATGTGATGTGTTGTATTGTGGCAGACAATGTGATGTGTTGTATTGTGTATGTCGTGATACAGACAATGTGATGTGTTGTATTGTGTCAGACAATGTGATGTGTTGTATTGTGTATGTCGTGATACAGACAATGTGATGTGTTGTATTGTGTCAGACAATGTGATGTGTTGTATTGTGTACAGTATGTCGTGATACAGACAATGTGATGTGTTGTATTGTGTCAGACAATGTGATGTGTTGTATTGTGTCAGACAATGTGATGTGTTGTATTGTGTCAGACAATGTGATGTGTTGTATTGTGTATGTCGTGATACAGACAATGTGATGTGTTGTATTGTGTCAGACAATGTGATGTGTTGTATTGTGTATGTCGTGATACAGACAATGTGATGTGTTGTATTGTGTCAGACAATGTGATGTGTTGTATTGTGTCAGACAATGTGATGTGTTGTATTGTGTATGTCGTGATACAGACAATGTGATGTGTATAGTGGAAAGCTATATGTAAATGTGAGTGAGTAGAGTGAGGGCTACTCCTGAGGTGACAGTAAGGAGTGTGCAGGCAGGTTGAGGCAGGAAATGCCAGGCAGTGTGTGTGAGTGTGTATGTAGTGATACAGACAATGTGATGTGTTATGTGAGTGAGTAGAGTGAGGGCTACTCCTGAGGTGACAGTATGGAGTGTGCAGGCAGGTTGAGGCGGGAAATGCCAGGCAGTGTGTGTGAGTCTATAGCTGGGGCTAGGAGTCCTGCTTTTGTGAGTCTCCTGCTAGGAAGCCATGTTGTTTAGTGGCACCAAAAGTAGCCTGTGACTCAATCCTAAGGGAAAACTATGTTTGTGGAAAATTGCACGCAAATCCGTCCAGGCGGTTTAGCGTGATTGAGGAACAAACATCCAAACTCACAAACATCCAAACATCCAAACACACAAACTTTCACACTTATAATATTAGTAGGATTAAAGGGGTTGTCCCTGTATAGACATTTATCACTTATCTACAGGATATGGATTAAGTGTCTGACTGGTGGGGGTCTGACTGCTGGGACCTTCACTGATCTAGAGAATAGGGTCTGGAGAGTTTATTCATGAATGAAGTGACAGATGCACAAGTCCATGACATTTCATTTATCTAAACAGGACTGATGAAGATAGCCGAGCGTGACCCTCGTTTTAACGCTACTTCACATTGCTAAATTGTAAGTTATAGACCGCTGTACCTTTTCATACACTAAGAAAAACTGTTTATTGTAAAAAATAAAACCTGCGCATTATTCCATTGGTGAATAGATACTCTAGATTTCTCTTCTTGAGTTTTGTGGGGGACCCATGGTTAGACCCCAACAGGACAGACACATATTCTCTGGTTTGTGGAAAGGGGATAGGTGTTTATTGAGCACAGAACATTGAACCGTATCACATATCTATTACTTGACTATAATATTATTTTTTGGAAACTAACTATACTATAGCAAACATAACACATTGCATCTGTAAAGCATACCTTAAGCCTTTCTATAGCCTCTTCACTTCCTGGTGTGAATGCAAGACGTTCATGTAGGCTGCAGACAGATGCAGCTCGACTGGACAATCCAGACATAGAGGATGAAGGACTCATACCCGTCAGGGCATTTACGGCTGTGAAGAGATTGTCAGGAGCATGACGCGTGTGTAGGACATTGGCGTTATCCACAGGACACACATCTATAAAGAGCAGAAGCCAAAAGAGGAGGGAATCCGAACAAGAAGGACCAAGGGAAGGTGCGGATAAGAAGGGACACAATGGTACAATGTAATGTCCAAAACAGTGGAGATGATAAGATATAGTGATATTAGACAAGAGGTGAACAAAAAGGAAAAATAACACAGGAAAGTTAAAGAAAAGAAGGATAAATGTTAATAAAGAAGTAATAATGTTATATGTAAGAGAGAAGTGAAAATGAATAAGGAATCAAACCAGAAAAAAACCCATTGTAGTGAGACCATGGTATGGGAGAAGGTCGAAATAAATATAAAGATGTAGAGAATAAGTGAGGGTTTAGGAAAGTTTATAAAAGTGGACAGGGAGGATCAGGCAAGCAGGGAAGCAAGAAAAAAATCTTTGTTTGGAGGTTGTAGATTTATCACATGAGAGGAGACAAGGAACCACAAATATAATGTATACATCACACGCCTTACCCGGGCGCACAGTGTATCATATTATATTTGACTCTCACATTTACATGTGACACTAGATGTTAAATGTGTAGACCAGACTAGGGCTATATGGTTGTTATGTCCTGAGGACATCTTGAGGTAGTTATCTATGTGGTGGCAAGCTGTAGCTCGACCAAGTAACATAGAAGTAACTGCACCTTTCCCATAGCTCCAGTGAAACATGGTCGTTCCTTGTAGACTTGGTCAAAATGTATCAAGGGCTAACAGTGAAGAAACAGTATAGTCTGTCTCCGGTAAAACATGGATGTTTACGTTTGCATGCAGTTAAAGGGATTTTCTTACTAAAGACAGTTATGGCATAGCCACTTCATATAAATGTCTAAAGTGTCCTAGAAGTGATCCTTACGGCACCAGACAGCCTGTACAGCAGCGGATGAAGGCTATACAGCATTATACTTAGTGACTCCATACAGCCTCTGTGCACTGCCTACATTCTTTGTGCATTGGGCTCTGCTGTATGTATGAGCTCTTGCTCAAAAAAATCAGCTAAATACAATCACCAGGAGGACATGAGTGCCCTGTAGAGGCATGGCGTGTATGTAAAGGATGAGAACGTAGGGTTAAACTATATAAATATTTTATTTTTGTGGAACTCTATTAATTGTTGAAACGTTAAAGGAAAAACACATAGTGAGATCTCCAGTAGACGGGAGGGTGTGAGGTAGCTAGTGATGGACCACTCACTGTCGATAATGTCAGACAGTCCTTGGGCTCCCAGCAGCTCTCTCAGACGTGCCACCTCATCCTTCAGTTCACGGATCAGACGATTATTGGGATCTTCATTGATAACAGCATTGCATCTGATCTGTTTGGCACGGTCAGCATATCTGCAAGAAGAGGCAACATTAATTGTAGACACATTGAATATTCATAGCAGCCGATAATTTACAAAATAGGGATACAGAAATATTTCAAGTATTCCTGAGCTCATGAAAAAGGATGTCAATAAAAAATTTATAAATATATATATATATATATATATATATATATATATATATATATAATATATATACATATAAATTTCCCTTGCGATCAGTCGATTTAAAGAGGATCTGGCCTTGTCCTCAAACCTTTAGAAGGGTCAGTAAAAACAGAACAGATGTCATACAGATTAGAATAAATGGACAAAAGCTGCAAAAATGGACCAGCTCCATATTTTGCGTCTCTTTTGTACAGCCCAAACACACATCTGTAAAGAGTACCGATGTGTATGGGGCCATAGAAATGAATGGGTCTGCTATCTGCCCCCCCTAGTTTAAGACTTTTGCTACTCCCCACCCCCGCCATAGTGCCCCATGCATTGTGTGACCTGGACACGTTGTAGTCATTGGTTCTGTCCCATCCCTTGGCCCTTACCTATTGCTAGCGGCACCGATTCTATGGGTTAGACCCATTGTAAGTTGGCATTTCTCCATGGTTCTGACCCCACCCCTAGTCACCCCTATATTTGGCCCCACTTGGGAAATGGGTAGCTCCCCATAGTGGTTCAGCCTCTCCCCCGGTAGTTATTTTGCTGTTAGTAGTTAGTGTGAGGAATGCCTTCCCCCCTGACTGTACTCGACCACAGACTAGTACTGGGGAGGCGTTCCTCACCGCTTAGCGCCCTGCCTGTGCGGTAAGGAACGCTTCCTCTGACAGTACAGGGCTATGTACTCACAGCCCAGCTAGACTGTCAGGAACACCCTTCTGACAATGAAGAGTTATCAGTAATGGCACCAATATCTCTTGCCCCGGGGCACATAATGGGAAAGCCGACAGTGTGCTGAATTCGGCTATCTAGCAGTATATAAAACTGCATGTGCCTGAGGTCATGAAAGGTCATCGTCAAGGGGTCACATAGCCCATGTTAGAACAGTTTCCTGATCTGTTCATTACTGTAGCTTGCACTTAGTAGTTGCATACTTCACCAGATTCAGTTTTTCATACACCTGCTTACTAGATGAGAGAGTACACCAGTCTCACCTTAGGGTGCTGAGTGTCTCATCATAGTTGATATCTGCAGGACTCAAAGCAGCAACCATAGCAGTGCGCGAATTTCCACCTGAAATACAAAGATCAAAATCTGGTCAATTTCTTAAATTTGTAAGAGAAACAACATATTCCAATACACAATTGGGAAAGATTTATGAAAAAGTTGAAGACCGAGATCCAGGTTGCAGCTTTACTTATTGCAGATTTTGTTGTGTTTTAATAAACCGAAGCAAGGAATGGATTGAGCTACAGATAAGCATTTTTATATATATTTCCCATTCCTTTTGTAGCCATTCTTGGCTTTGGCTCAAAAAACCACAACAAATAAAACTGCGTTTCTGCAACGCTGGGCCTTGCCCATTGTGTGACCAATCACAGCGCGGCTTTTATTTTTTAAGAGAAATATATGAAACTAGCCCCTGCCCGCAACTTCATCATCATTGATTGGTTGCCATGGGCAACAAAGACTTTTTTGCTTTTAGACCATTTTACTAAATCTGCCTATTGTGCCCTGTTGGGTGTTTTTGTTACTGTTCATGGTACAGCAAGAGTAATGCTTCATAAGGGATTTTCTTGCCATTAAATGACTCAGCGGACCCCATCAGAAGTCATTTACCCTTTTAAATCCATCATAATATGTTCTTGACTAAATTCATGATGTTAGTGTGAACAGAACCTTATGTACAGAGAACATAAAGGAACCCTATAGAAGTCAAATAATTGAAGCCTTGGTGGGCAGCAATCAATATAGCAAATTCTAAAATCCCAATACTAATATTCATTTCTAAATGTGTACAAGTCACAGTGGTCCTCTGTTATCTAAATTAACTGATAGAAAACTAGAGTGCAGGTTTGACCCATTGGTTGCTATGTGAACATATTAATTCAGAAGATATTTGTCATGTGATCATTGTACATTATAGCAATGGTGGAGTCATTAACGTTAGGTTACATTTCTAAAGAATGGCAGGAGTGGAATAACGTAGAATATGTTGGAAGCAAAATAAATGGGATTACCTAAATTCTCCCTTAGAAGCCATGTGAGTACAGAATCTCGATATGGAATAAAGTCTGTCTTCTTCTTTTTCTTGTTCTGTGGAACAAATAAGATGGAGCCCTATAATCTTTCCTGCCAACACATTACCAAGTCATCATGATGACTCAACACATACAAGATTACAAAGATATAGGATTAGACGACATCCAAACATACCTACGGTATACCTATATTATAATATGCTATTACCCATGAACTATAAGTAATATAACTAACTATAATAAATTGACACAACAAGTAAAGAAGGGGAACACTATGCTAAAAAAGCGCACTGCCACAGAAAATGTTTAGCAAAAAATATATAAAGCTTTATTTAAATACATTTTAAAACATATATAAGACAGAAATAATAAATGGGGTGATACAACCAAACAGAACAATGAAGGCCCAAGATGGAATACTAATGGTTGATGATAAATAAATGACACTTACATTACATATATATAAGGATATGTGAAACATCCATGGTTTCTAAAGTGCATATATAACATATAGTTTTTTAAAGTGCAAATATTCTGTGAAATAACATGATACCAAGTGGTAAATTACCTATGGGTGGACCTTCATGTAGTGAACGCGCCCCGACGCGCGTTTCGCCACTACCGTGGCTTCGTCAGGGGGAAAAAAAGATGATCATGATCATCTTTTTTTCCCCCTGACGAAGCCACGGTAGTGGCGAAACGCGCGTCGGGGCGCGTTCACTACATGAAGGTCCACCCATAGGTAATTTACCACTTGGTATCATGTTATTTCACAGAATATTTGCACTTTAAAAAACTATATGTTATATATGCACTTTAGAAACCATGGATGTTTCACATATCCTTATATATATGTAATGTAAGTGTCATTTATTCATCATCAACCATTAGTATTCCATCTTGGGCCTTCATTGTTCTGTTTGGTTGTATCACCCCATTTATTATTTCTGTCTTATATATGTTTTAAAATGTATTTAAATAAAGCTTTATATATTTTTTGCTAAACATTTTCTGTGGCAGTGCGCTTTTTTAGCATAGTGTTCTATTTATATTGCTTTGCCAATTTTTTGCCCTATATTTAGTTGTGTATAAGTAAAGAAGGGGTTGTCCAGGAATTACAGATCTTTGGCAGGAGGCCAAAGAAGGTGAAAAATAAAAAAAAATTAAAAAATACTCACCTGTCCCCTCTCGCTGTCCAGTAGCGCCTAGGGGCTTGTTCCAATGAAAGTCCTCACTGCACGTGACCACTGAAGACAACCAGTGACTTCAGTGGTCACAAGAAAAGACACGGGACATCACTCGCCTATGTCACTGGTAACGTCCGTCTCCTGTTCAGTGATTGGCCTCAGCAGTCATGTGTGGCAAGGACTGCCTCCAAAACAAGCCCCCAAGCGCCACTGCACCAGACACCAGCAAGGGACACCAGAGTGCCAAGGACAGGTGAGTATGCTTTTTTTTTCACCTTCTCAGGCCTCCTGCCAAAGATCTGTAATTCCCGAACAGCCCCTTTAACATGGTGGTTTAATAATTTTGGCCACATGCTTTATTATAGTTAGAATTACCAATTAAGATAAATCTTTAACTTTAAATGAAATCTGTCACCAGAATCCCGTAAATGAACTTTCCCCCGCAGATAGATAGTGTTTTCCCTGCTGAATCGGTGACTTTATCATGAGGATATGCCTGTATTTGAGCTTTTTGAGGGTTAAAATCTAAGGTACTGCTGAGTTGATGTTAAATTTTATATATATATATATATATATATATATATATATATATATATATATACATACAGTATATCCAAGGTATGTGGCCTTATGAGTATGTATTTATATTGTATAAATCTCACCTTATTGGTTCCAGAGTCCTGTAGAAAAAAGAAAGAGAGATTACATAACATAAAAGTCTTAGGGCCATAGAAAATATGAAATATGTCTAAATATGTTTTATATTTAGGTATGACATGTTCATAAATGTTAAACTGATTCAACAGAATTGGAGATGACTCGGAACTCTGTAGTGTTATAGAAACTGTATAGGATGCCTAGTGTCACATACAGAAGTTGAAACTCTTGGGCCCAAAAGGAAAATCCGCTATTGGATGCAGTACATGTTATGTGGTCTTTACAATATTATTGTTCTCTTATGTAGCATAAGGGCCTCTGAGCCCCTTCAGGCCCCCTGGCCAGGGTGTGACTACTATCTCTGTGCCCATGATAGCTATGCCACTTCTTACAGGAGGACCTGGATAGATTGGCTAAATGGGCAGCAAAATGCCCAAAATGATGGTTTAATACTTACGCACTATAAGGGTATGTATCTGAAGGCAAAAAATATGTGTGCTATTTATACCATGAATGAATCACAATTAGGTGAATCTAATCTGATCAAGACAAGCTACAAATTCATGTGCGTCATAGCCCAGCACAGTGAGTCACAATGGGGTCCTTTTTGCCCTTAACTTCTTTCAATAACCCAATTTACTAAAAATCCAGTGATGGCACTCAATTTAGAAATATATTCTATAGAAATGAAAGAAAATGTAATTTCTGTCATTTCTATCAAAGAACTACAAAAAAGCCCACAATAAGTAAATATTACTTGTGCAGTCAAGATGATAACAAATTCATAAAAAAGAATGTAGGCGAAACCTGAAGAGCATCAATCACTCAATTCTGAAGAAGGTTTTCAAAACTAAAACTAATGTAGAGAAGAGAAGGATAATCTGCTATCTTTCTATGAATATATAAGGGGGCATTCTCACTACCTTTGTTAATGTCCATTGCTGTCTTCCATCATAAGATGACGACAATGGATATTAAACTGTCAATGAGTCATGCATGCAAGACTTTATCTTCCGTTACAAAGGTAAAAAACATGATGGAAGATAACTTCCATCATATTGATTACATTAGTGTCAATGGGAAAGGATCAGTCTGTGACCGTTCTCTGTGGCAGTTTAATGTCCGTTGCTGTCATCCTATGATGGAAGACAGCAACGGATATTAACAACAGTAGTGTGACCGTCCCCTAAATTGGCCCATTGTGATATTTTTCTTTTTGTGAGAATGTTTGTAAGCATAAATGGTTGTACTTTGATGTAACTATTTTGTTGATATCAAAGAGTGGTGCAAGGGGCCACACGGTGGCTCAGTGGTTAGCACTGCAGCCTTGCAGCGCTGGAGTCCTGGTGTTCAAATCCTGCCAAGGGCACAAAACCATCTGCAAGGAGTTTGTATGTTCTCCCCGTGTTTGCATGGATTTCCATCCCATATTCCAAAAAAGACATACTGATAGGGAAAAATGTACATTGTGAGCTCTGTGTGGGGCTCACAATCTACATTTAAAAAAATAAAAAATAAAAGAGTGATGCACCTGGAATTATTGGTGCATGCCCCCTAATGTCTGAATACAGGAATGTAGGATGACCCCCTAATACTCCATGGAATTTTGTAGGTTATTATGAAGAAACACTTACCATTTCAGCAAGAGCAGATATCACTTTTCCCAAGGTTGTGAGAGACTTGTTGATATTTGCTCCTTCCTTTAAGTAAAGAACAAGAATTATAACTAAGAAAAAATTAAGTATCACATGTAGTATGCCACTTCTCATAATAACAACTTTGAAATATGAATGTTGTCTCCTCTTGCCCAGGTTTTATAAAAAGCATCAAAAACCTAAGTCCAAAATCCTAAGTTCATATGAATGCTGTGAAGGTATAAAAGATAAATGGATTGCCGTGATACCTTTCCAAGACTACCAATGCAGCTAGTAATAGACTTGAGATAAAGCCTGCACCATCAGGCACTGGGGGAGAGTCAGGAGACCTTCTATACATATTAGGTTTTGGAGAGTTTGAGGACAGACCACCACTAATCTAGACCGATTTGTTCTGTGGTGGATTTCCATTTACTTTTTTATACTAAGAAGAACACAAACTAACAATTTTGGAGATTATTTTCTTAAGGGGAGTTCACTCTGCTTTTACTAATGTCTGATGCTTTCTTCTGATATAGGATGACAGCAAAGGACATTAA
This sequence comes from Leptodactylus fuscus, assembly GCF_031893055.1. Lineage (NCBI taxonomy): Eukaryota > Metazoa > Chordata > Amphibia > Anura > Leptodactylidae > Leptodactylus > Leptodactylus fuscus. The sequence goes on from NC_134267.1 coordinate 191,035,727, forward strand.
ACTGTCACAGAGAACAGTCACAGACTGTGACAGTTTTATGTCCATTGCTGTCATCCTATGACGGAAGTCAGCAACAGACATTAGCAACAGTAGCGTAAACTCCCCCTTAGTACTCTTGGTTATGCGTCCTAGAAGTTTATAAATAAATTGACAACAGGGTGTCACCAGTTTGTGGTGTGTCTATAGACAGTCTGACACTGTCCAATCAGAGCTGCCAGTATTAGATTGTGTAGGTATACACCCCTCTGTAGGCTGCCTGGAAAATGTTCTACTGAATTTATTATTTTTCCTGGTGAATAGCCTTAGTTGTTACAAAGCTTTTCATATAATTTGAACCAGAACCCTTTTTATTTTTATATTTTTTTTAATCAAAATGTTATACAACAAGAAGTATAGAAGTCTCACCTTTAATCTTGTCCCTTTGGCTCCAGTAGAATCTGCTCTTTCACTTCCTGCAAGATCCACAAGGCTAATTTTGCTAACCTATAAGGCAGAAGCATACAATTTTCTCAGTTGCTATTAGCATAATATAATTTGCGTCTTATAAAAACTTCATAGATATCTGTGTATCACGGTCTGCAGATTGACTATTCCAGACACTAAAGAACTAGAGCCGCCGTCTTAATGATGTTTGATGACTACGACTTTAATTTTGGTCTGACTATGTTTAACCCAAATTGCCATCATCTACATATATTAAGGAACATAAGAAGATGAGGTTTCTGTAGACTTCTGCACTTTTGTACATAAGACAGATGAAGCTTTTTACCCAAGTGTTCTGCATAATATTGTAATTTTGCTTTTAGGCAGAAGGAGATGGGAAGATGAGATTAAAAGATGTTGAAGGAAAACCATATGGGGAATATATTAAGAGGGGAAGACCGTGAAGAACAGGAACACCTCAGGCATCAAGAGGTATGCAAAAGGAGGGCAGTCGATGTAAAGTAGTTCATGTGATTGACATTAGATCAAGGCAGGAGGATAGATAGAAGGAAGATGATGAAAGTTATTATATGGACCGATGGGAACTGGGATAGATAGATGCAGGGAATAGAAGAAAGAGGATAAGCAAGATAGAGATAGAAATAAGAGTATTAAATGTCGCCCTAGGTTCACACTAGCGTTGTGGTCGCCATCGTTTGGGTACCCGGGCCAAGACCGTTAAAACAGTGGTTATCATGGACACCAGCAGTACTCATTGACTATAATGGGGTCCGCCGTTTTTAAACTGAAAGTGGCGGAGAAAAAAGTCCTCCGTGCAGGAATTTTGTCTTTGATGATTTCCGTCGGTTTCAGCACAGATGTGAATCCAGCCTTAAAGAGTATGTCTCATGACAACAAACACTGTCCTTAAAGAATAATAGAATGAGAGCCTACTTTAGAGGACTTAAAATGGCCCAATGGGCACCAATTCACACACCACTGCATGGTTTACAATGACATAAATGGTGGGGCATTCATTGGCCAAGGTAACTGGATAGGAGTTTTCATGTTTAGACTAGATAAGTAGACAAGAAATGACTGTTTACTATAAAGTAACAACTTAAAAAATACTAAAAATATTGGCCAGTTCACACTCAAAATTTACATTCTTCAACAGTATGTTAAATTTGTATGTATATGGATGTAAACAAGTAATATTGTGATTACAAGTCTACATGAGCAATGTTACATAGGAGGGAACACAAACTTTTTACAGCACACACTTTTTACTTTTGTATTGTATGACTAGACTAAGGAGGGAGTTGTGGATATACTCTGTGACCTGTTGAAGGGAAGGAGGTGTTCATCACCTATTGACAGTAGTAAGATCCATTATTATCTATATTAGGTGATACTTCCTTATATTCTAGTCTGTGATAATGAGCTGACTGTAGAGTGATTTCTACAGATCAGGAGGTGTCAGCTTATTCTCAGTGCCTAAGTGGTTGTTATATAAACGTGTCTATATTTGGTGATACTTCCTTGTATTCTAGTCTGTGATAATGAGCTGATTAAAGAGTGATTTCTACAGAACAGGAGGTGTCAGCTTATTCTCAGTGGTTGGTATATAAAAGTGTCTATATTAGGTGATACTTCCTTGTATTCTAGTCTGTGATAATGAGCTGACTGAAGAGTGATTTCTACAGATCAGGAGGTGTCAGCTTATTCTCAGTGCCTAAGTGGTTGTTATATAAACGTGTCTATATTTGGTGATACTTCCTTGTATTCTAGTCTGTGATAATGAGCTGATTAAAGAGTGATTTCTACAGAACAGGAGGTGTCAGCTTATTCTCAGTGGTTGGTATATAAAAGTGTCTATATTAGGTGATACTTCCTTGTATTCTAGTCTGTGATAATGAGCTGACTGAAGAGTGATTTCTACAGAACAGGAGGTGTCAGCTTATTCTCAGTGGTTGGTATATAAAAGTGTCTATATTAGGTGATACTTCCTTGTATTCTAGTCTGTGATAATAAGCTGGCTGAAGAGTGGTTTCTACAGAACAGGAGGTGTCAGCTTATTCCCAGTGTCTTAGAATCTCTGTATAGAAACTACAGGATTTCAGGATTCAGGATTACTTTATCAATATAGAATATGATATGGAAATTTGGAAAAATACACACAAAAAAAGTTTAACAAAAACTCAATTATAACAATGGGTATTTTTTGATGATTTTTTTCCTTTTATTTTCAGAAACTGATTTTGCTTGTATCACATTTTTTAGTTTTATCCTTTATTTTTACTAGTGAATGGCGAGAGGTTTCTGTGAGGGAATAAAACATTGAAACCCCTTGTGTTGTATCTTGTCTCCTTCGTGTCTCTTTGGAGCCTCTCTAGTATATTGGGTGCACTCTCTGACTATTTGAGTCAACCAGTGACTTAGAGAGTGCCGAAGCAGTACAAAGCTCTGTGTTAATGAACTCCATGCTCTTTAGAGTGTGCTGCAATTGCAATTTTTGCAAAAAAAAAATTATACTATAAAAATCATAGCAAAATAATGCATCTTGTACACAGTTATAATATGACAACAACAGAAGTACATTAGGGGTCTTATTGTATCTTCATATGTATTAGTTTTGGTGGCTGAGTTTTTTTATGCCAATGTGGCATGCTCCATCAGATGCTATCTATGTGACTGTATGATTTCCAAGGGGAATTAAGTATAACTTAATGCAGTTTGGATTTAATAGGACGCCTCATATCTACAAATAACTGAAGCTATAGCTGCCTATAATAAGTACTGGCCCTTTAAAAATGCTGTGTCTTCTGATACCATGGCTTCTATCTTCTCTCATTGTCCTTGAATCTGACCTAGCCATAAATTAAAATAGCTATAAAAGGCAGGAACCCCACTATCCTCATGAATACAGTGGCTTCACCCGTGTGCTGTCTGTGCACTGGCCGTGACCCCTTTCATTAAATGAATAGGAGCCATGGAAGCAAGAGCCACAAAATAGGACTGTCGACCCGCACACATGACCGTATAATTCACAGTCATGTGTATGGACCCATAGAAATGAATGAGTCAGTGTGCTATCTGGGAACTCCATGATATATTATTGCTGTTTGCAATGATTAGGAATTCTAGAAAATGATTTATCACTTTTTTTTTTTTTTTTTAATCAGGAGAAAGTTCCTACCTCATTAATGCCCATGTAATAATATTCACTGCTATTTATGTTATACTTATTGATTTATTTGAGTTGTTATTGACTGTTTTGACATATGTCAGCATTAATGCAAATCGTCACTTCATAATATATTTATGCAAGGCGGGAAAAGTGCAGAGCGCAGCAATTTAATGTTAGAGCCCTGTACTAACATATGGAGCTGAAAGTAAAGGTGACCACTTTATAGTAGACAGTAAATCTGATCAGAAAATATTACTTTCCTAACCAAACCAATTCCATCAATAAACCAAATGGGAGATACATATAACCTGCAGCATATTTGGCTTGTACTCTCACCTTCTCTGTGCTGGTCTGGGTGTCGGCATCATTTCTACGTTGGGTGAAGATTATGTTAAACACAGCATGGGAGCGACTGCTTGTCTCATTCATGTTTGTGGCAGCGACAGTTCTGTGAAGATACCAGCCAACATTACAGAATATAGAGGCATAAAATACAGCAATAGTTGCGGTGACAGTCACTGGATGCATTTTAATCTTTATTAACCAGTTCCGGACGCCTATGGACTATATCCACCCGGGCGTTTCCACCGCTGCAAAAACACTGCGTTTTACAGTACTTGCAAAGTGGGTGGGATTCTGGCTAAAGTCTTTGCAGCGTGGTGCTTCAGCCTAAAATATTTCTTAGAACTACTTTGTGCTTTTTTAAAAAAAAATAAAAATCATGAAACAAGTGAACAGCAGTCATGTTTTTGTCCTTTTCTCCGTTTTTGTTTCCATTTTTGCAGATATAAAAAAAAATAAAAAAATGCAAAAATAAAAATAAAGCCCTGTGAGTCACCGAAAAAAAAAACAATAATTAGCTGAATAACCCAACAACAACAAAAAAATGTTATAGCCCTCAAAGCATGTACAAAAAAATACTAAAATATTTCTGGTCCTGTACCAGAGAAATTGGCCCAGTACTGAACTGGTTAATCTACTTTAAAGACACAACAATGCCCATGATGTATTGGCATGGAATCAGGTGAAATTGTTTATTACTTTATTATAATTAGATATTATTATTATTACAGAAAAGTGAGAATAAAAGAACTGGACACATTAAAGGGGATTTCACAAGGAAGCAAGTTATTCCTCATGTGTAGGACAGAGGATAACATATAGATCATTAGGGGTCCAATCTGTGATGGTTGGCCATTGCATGAGCACTACTCCATTAATTTCAATGCAAGCACTGGAGATAGCTGAAGTAAATGGCTTTGCTATCGTGGGCACTCCCATTGAAATCAATGTGCTGTCTGACAACCGCTGCCCAATAAATGACCCCCCTCCCCCCATTACCCTGATCAGTGTCTGAGCAGTCTGACCCTCAGTGATCATTTGCATAGGGAATAATTTGCTTTGTTCGTATACTCCTTTAAGTGGACATTTTGAGATGGAATTAGAGGAAAACTAGGGGGCACCATAATATGTACAAAAGAGTACATGGAGAGGGTTTTCTTAAGTTAGGTCCTCTATTGTGCCAGATTCTGGATGTCCTCTCCATGGTATATGGGACAGGTGGTTGGACCCATCTTGAACTCTTACTTCTCAGTGCCTTCGGTGGGGATGTCCTGGAGCTAGGAAACTATGAACCGTAGACTTTTGTGTGATGGGAGAGTAGCTGTATTCAAGCCCCGGAATCAAGAGGTCACTCACTATTGGGTTTGAGTCTCAGGAGCATATTAGGGCAAGGGTGAACAAGTTAAGTGTTAATGGTTACAATTCTTTTTTGTGGTATATTGGCCCTAGTTTGGTTATTTATTGTTAGTAAGTGTTTAGCCAGTTACTGTCTGTATAATAGTAATGTATAGCATTGGCCCTTTACTGGCCCTTAATTGGCTTACCTTTACCTATTTTATTTACCTTTTATTGGCTTACCTTTACCATTTCTTGCAATACATGTTTTTTTTCTTTTTTTTGTCTCTTAAATAAATTGTATTGTTGATTTTCAAAAAAAGAGTACTTACTTATCTTTAGGAAGGTATCAGACTGGCCAGAGCGCATAGTACATGCCTCTTGTACCGTACTAGGAAGAGCCCACCCACTCTACATAGTTATAAAGCAAAAATATGCAGACGAAAGGAACCAAAACATGCAGGTTACACACAAAATGGCTGAGTGTTCTTCATCTGATACACATAGAACTTCTTTTCCAATATTGGGTGCTCTTTATAGTCAATGACATGTTAGGGATACGTACATATCCACTAGATATATAAACCTTCATAGAGACTTGAACAGTTCTTTTAGACAGGGATAGTAGAGATTAGACCAATGTATGCTAATATCAGGAATAACAATTTGATTCCACAATGGGAAATAACATTGGGGCCTGGTTTACGAATATCCATATGTGAATGTTTGCAATATCAATAACAATGAAACCTGATTTATGCCAAGAACAGCAAAACATGGCTCCTGAAGAGTACTGGAAACACATCCAGAACTTTGGTGTTTGCATTGGACTAATCTCCTGTGTACACATCAGAAAGTTCTCTGTCATTATCATTTATAAGCTTTTCTGCCGTCACCTGTATACTGCCTTCATACTGAAGCTGATATAGTCTCAGGTGCAATATATAAGCTCAGAGCCTGCAGTAAAGAAGCTTAAACAACTATGCTCATGTCTGGCTGCATGAGGGCTATAAAGGGCAAGGCAATCTGAGGCCAATGCCACAGCTATCAGTAAAAGAATGAGATCTTTATAGTTCTGGACAAAAAATAGAGATGGGTTTGACTAGTTTACTAGCTCTATAGTTTTATCTTCTACTAGGGAGCCTTGTTTTGTTCTCTGTTAAGGTTCTGCTGAGAAGAAAGGGATCCACATGCATATCTATATAAGAATGAACCGCATCATTCAGGTACAAACGGAGTACCTGGCTTTGTTTCCAGAGTCCATCAAATCTTGAATGTCTTGGTAGGAGGTAACAGCCAACTTTGACAAGTCTTCCACATAAGGCCCCAGTAGTGGGTGCTCACGGACACGAAGGTTCCCCTTATTTTTTGGATTTAGAAGGTCTCTGACACGCTCACAATATATCTCCATATAACTGACCTAAGAAGCAGTGGCATAACAAGTAAAAAATAGTAAAAAGGGAAAGAGAAAGTTGTACATACATTGTAATCTTTCTCATTGGCTCTGACTGCATTAAGACTCAAAGTCTACATTCCCATATTGTAGGGAGATTCCACAAAGTGTCCTGTAACCATTTTAAATAATGGATCAATACTGGATTGATAGAAAGTCTGTCTCCGAATTCACACTGCAGAGTCTCGATAAATCCTATGAGATGCAGCTTCAGTCTGTCTCCCTGCCTCCTGCTTGTGTTATGCTCAAAAGACCAATACACGGACCAAAAAAGTCGATGTAGTAAAAGGAACTGTGCTCTCACCAGAATTTTGATAGGATTTGAGTTAGATTAAACAAACAACGACAACACTACGCGTTTCGGGCTTCCAAAAGCGCCCTTCATCAGGTGAAATTATTCTGTTATCCATCTGCCCGGAGGTCTGGACTTGCCTCCGCTGCTAGGGTGAACGTTTGAAAGCCCAAAACGCGTAGTGTTGTCATTGTTTGTTTAATAAAACTCAAACCCTATCAAAATTCCAGTGAGAGAGCAGTTCCTTTTACTACATCGACTTTTTTGGTCCGAGTATTGGTCTTTTGAGCATTTCTAGTTACACCCAAGGGGTGTCAGGACGTAGCAGCTGTTCTTCACCCAGAGAAGGGGCCCTCTGTTAAATGGTCCTAATGTACTCAAAGGAGTTGTGACTGTCCTCACAACTTCTCAAGGTGAGACATATACGATATATATCCCCTTTTTGTGTCTGTATATCCACTTACTACACTATGGATTGCTTGGTGCTTCTTCTTTTTTGTTTTGGAGTATTCCTGCTTGTTAGGTTTCCTCCTGTAAACTCTTACAAGCAGGAGGCACGGAGAGTAATATGAAGCAGCATCTCTTAGGCTACACTGGATATTCTGCACACTGTATACATATATAGCTAGACAGTGCGAATCAAGGGACTTGACTACTTTGTTACTGCTCTACTGCTGCTATATATGATGACATGGTATGCAAATCATTTACAGTAAATGGGGGAACATAAAGAGGAGCAAGGAGAGCAAAGATTGGGGAGAAAAGGTCCTTCATAGATGCCAGTAGAAATTTGATAGGTGCTGATGTAATCCTGTAGTTCATAGGAAGTGCTACACATAGGATATACTGACATCCAGTCTACCCAGGAGAGCTCTGGGCTAGTGGGTCACATTGAGATCATATAACACAACTTCCTATAATGAAAGAGTTTCAACTGTATGGACGCAACTGAGATGTCTTGCACATCACCGCAATCTTGCCACCCAGCTTTTTAGAGAACTGCAGCCTTTTCCATTAGGTCTGGGCGCTGCTGTGCAGGAAAACCAGTGTTGTAATATAGCGCTATATCAGCACCAAGATCCTTTTATTCTCTAGATTGGTAGGGGTCATAGCGATATGCCATCACTTGGAATCCTTCTAGCAGAAAGCTCAAGAAGTCTTATTAAATATATAGAAACTGATGACACATACCTCCACCGAGTAAGACATGTTGTCGTTTGTCGTGTCACTGATCCGTGAAAAGAGATCTTCACAGAGCTGAAAGACAAAGGTTTAATAATGTCACTTAGCTACCTATCATATATATAAAATAATACGCAAATACGATTAATCTTGTCACTAAGGCCATCAATTCACAGTCATCAAGAGGTTAACACTTTACAGACAGTGTAGGGTTAATGAATAATTCACTGACACAGAGTATATGTTGAATATTTTATAGACTGTGTGGCGCCAATGAATAATTCAGATAGCGAGGGGTTAAACAGATTAAACGCAAGTTAATCCCCACTTGGACAGTGAACCCTTAAAGGGAAGAGATACGTTGTTTACATAAGCACAGTCATTTTCTATAGATTTATTCATTATTGTAATGACAGGAAATGACACAAGTCCGATGTGACTTAAGTGAAACCTATAAAGTCTATAAAGTCTATAAATGTCAGCCGGGCGGAGTATAACGTCCAGACACGAATGTCATCTGTGCATCATGGTGTGACGTCTGTGGCCTTAGATAACCCTATACGGCAACCTTGCCTCCTGATAAGGGTTGCCATGACTTCATTTATTGCATTGGGGAATCATGTTTTATGTAGCAAAGCAAATTATAAAAGTCAGAGCGCAGTTATTATATATAATATGGAATAACAAATAGCGTACATCCTTATACATACTGGAGTTATTGTAAAGGAGAGACCTCAGTATAACCGCTAGAGATTCAGCAAAAGACCATTAATAGAGATGAGCGAACAGTGTTCTATCAAACTCATGTTCGATCGGATATTAGGCTGTTCGGCATGTTCGAATCGAATCGAACACCGCGTGGTAAAGTGCGCCATTACTCGATTCCCCTCCCACCTTCCCTGGCGCCTTTTTTGCTCCAATAACAGCGCAGGGTAGGTGGGACAGGAACTACGACACCGGTGACGTTGAAAAAAGTAGGCAAAACCCATTGGCTGCCGAAAACATGTGACCTCTAATTTAAAAGAACAGCGCCGCCCAGGTTCGCGTCATTCTGAGCTTGCAATTCACCGGGGACGGAGGTTTCCGTCCAGTTAGCTAGGGCTTAGATTCTGGGTAGGCAGGGACAGGCTAGGATAGGAAGGAGAAGACAACCAACAGCTCTTATAAGAGCTAAATTCCAGGGAGAAGTTTGTCAGTGTAACGTGGCACTGACGGGCTCAATCGCCGCAAACCAGCTTTCCCAGGATCCTGAATGGAATACACTGTCAGTGTATTCCCGTATACCCGATATATACCCCCGATACCCGTTCCAACGGTGTGCCCCCCCACCTTCACCCCAGAAATACCCTGCAAGTCCCCTAGCAATAGAATTGGGGCTATATACACCCACTATTTTTGCTACTGCCATATAGTGCCATTGTCTCACTGGGAATTCAAAGAATATATTGGGCTTACATATAACTTCAATTCCAGGGAGAAGCTTGTCAGTGTAACGTGGCACTGACGGGCTCAATCGCCGCAACCCAGCTTTCCCAGGATCCTGAATGGAACACACTGACAGTGTATTCCCGTATACCCCATATATACACCCCAAATCCCCGTTCCAACGGTGTGCCCCCCCACCTTCACCTCAGAAATACCCTGCAAGTCCCCTAGCAATAGAATTGGGGCTATATACACCCACAATTTTTGCTACTGGTATACAGTGCCATTGTCTCACTGGGAATTCAAAGAATATATGGGGGTTATGTGCACCCACAATTTTTAATACTGCTATACAGTGCCATTGTCTGACTGGGAATTCAAAGAATATATGGGGGTTATGTGCACCCACAATTTTTAATACTGCTATACAGTTCCTTTGTCTCACTGGGAATTCAAAGAATATATGGGGGTTATGTGCACCCACAATTTTTAATACTGGTATACAGTGCCATTGTCTGACTGGGAATTCAAAGAATATATGGGGGTTACGTGCACCCACAATTTTTAATACTGCTATACAGTTCCTTTGTCTCACTGGGAATTCAAAGAATATATGGGGGTTATGTGCACCCACAATTTTTAATACTGGTATACAGTGCCATTGTCTGACTGGGAATTCAAAGAATATATGGGGGTTATGTGCACCCACAATTTTTAATACTGGTATACAGTGCCATTGTCTGACTGGGAATTCAAAGAATATATGGGGGTTATGTGCACCCACAATTTTTACTACTGGTATACAGTGCCATTGTCTGACTGGGAATTCAAAGAATATATGGGGGTTACGTGCACCCACAATTTTTAATACTGGTATACAGTGCCATTGTCTGACTGGGAATTCAAAGAATATATGGGGGTTATGTGCACCCACAATTTTTAATACTGGTATATAGTGCCATTGTCTGACTGGGAATTCAAAGAATATATGGGGGTTACGTGCACCCACAATTTTTAATACTGCTATACAGTGCCATTGTCTGACTGGGAATTCAAAGAATATATGGGGGTTATGTGCACCCACAATTTTTAATACTGGTATACAGTGCCATTGTCTGACTGGGAATTCAAAGAATATATGGGGGTTATGTGCACCCACAATTTTTACTACTGGTATACAGTGCCATTGTCTGACTGGGAATTCAAAGAATATATGGGGGTTACGTGCACCCACAATTTTTAATACTGGTATACAGTGCCATTGTCTGACTGGGAATTCAAAGAATATATGGGGGTTACGTGCACCCACAATTTTTAATACTGGTATACAGTGCCATTGTCTGACTGGGAATTCAAAGAATATATGGGGGTTATGTGCACCCACAATTTTTAATACTGGTATACAGTGCCATTGTCTGACTGGGAATTCAAAGAATATATGGGGGTTATGTGCACCCACAATTTTTAATACTGGTATATAGTGCCATTGTCTGACTGGGAATTCAAAGAATATATGGGGGTTACGTGCACCCACAATTTTTAATACTGGTATACAGTGCCATTGTCTGACTGGGAATTCAAAGAATATATGGGGGTTATGTGCACCCACAATTTTTACTACTGGTATACAGTGCCATTGTCTGACTGGGAATTCAAAGAATATATGGGGGTTACGTGCACCCACAATTTTTAATACTGGTATACAGTGCCATTGTCTGACTGGGAATTCAAAGAATATATGGGGGTTATGTGCACCCACAATTTTTAATACTGGTATATAGTGCCATTGTCTGACTGGGAATTCAAAGAATATATGGGGGTTACGTGCACCCACAATTTTTAATACTGCTATACAGTGCCATTGTCTGACTGGGAATTCAAAGAATATATGGGGGTTATGTGCACCCACAATTTTTACTACTGGTATACAGTGCCATTGTCTGACTGGGAATTCAAAGAATATATGGGGGTTACGTGCACCCACAATTTTTAATACTGGTATACAGTGCCATTGTCTGACTGGGAATTCAAAGAATATATGGGGGTTATGTGCACCCACAATTTTTACTACTGGTATACAGTGCCATTGTCTGACTGGGAATTCAAAGAATATATGGGGGTTACGTGCACCCACAATTTTTAATACTGGTATACAGTGCCATTGTCTGACTGGGAATTCAAAGAATATATGGGGGTTATGTGCACCCACAATTTTTAATACTGGTATATAGTGCCATTGTCTGACTGGGAATTCAAAGAATATATGGGGGTTACGTGCACCCACAATTTTTAATACTGCTATACAGTGCCATTGTCTGACTGGGAATTCAAAGAATATATGGGGGTTATGTGCACCCACAATTTTTACTACTGGTATACAGTGCCATTGTCTGACTGGGAATTCAAAGAATATATGGGGGTTACGTGCACCCACAATTTTTAATACTGGTATACAGTGCCATTGTCTGACTGGGAATTCAAAGAATATATGGGGGTTATGTGCACCCACAATTTTTAATACTGGTATATAGTGCCATTGTCTGACTGGGAATTCAAAGAATATATGGGGGTTACGTGCACCCACAATTTTTAATACTGCTATACAGTGCCATTGTCTGACTGGGAATTCAAAGAATATATGGGGGTTATGTGCACCCACAATTTTTAATACTGGTATACAGTGCCATTGTCTGACTGGGAATTCAAAGAATATATGGGGGTTACGTGCACCCACAATTTTTAATACTGGTATACAGTGCCATTGTCTCACTGGGAATTCCACAAATAATTTGGGGATTCATTCACCCTACATCTCAGGCTCTTGCCATATTCACCCAGGTTGTCAGTGCTGCACCAGCTCGTTCCCAGACAGCTCGGCCCGAAAAACGCGTTACCTATATAGAGGATTTGGACAATGAAGACAACATGTTCTAAATCTAATGTCTGCACCTTCTCCAGAATTAAAATAAAGGCAGCGTTTAACTTTCAAATAGCACTGCACAAAGGAAGAGCTTATCAGCTTGTCTCATGACATGCTACTGAAAAGTTTCATTTGTGTATCTTAATGTAAATATAGTTGTATAAGCTTTTTGGGTTTTAGGCACTGCCAAGTTATTTATTACCACCCACTCCCTTATAATGATGATGACGCCAAAGTCACTGTGGGTGTTCAGAGCTCACAGCTTTGGGTGACATTTGTCTTGCTCTCTGTCGGTACCAGCTGTCTTTTTGGATACCGTAAAGTTATGTTGACTTTATTAACAGCTATAGAAGCTTTAGCCAGGTTGTGACGGTGTGTAACCCTAACAACACTAAGTGGGATACACATTAATAGTCAGTCTATGTACGCTAAACGTATCACTGAAGTAATTTTTTTTCCCTCTCCCCTAATATAAGAAAGGAACAGACATTAGACCTAGACCGGGGTTCGAGGCTTGAAAAAATCCAGTATTATTTGTTCTTCATGATGTGAAATATGTGTTGAAAAGCAACCCAAGATGAAGTCAGCCATGTGTGCCAGTGTGTTACTTGGCATGCCTTTGCTGGCCCCAACTGTAAGGGTCACTCTCCATTTCCTCCATTTTCCACTCCCCTTCACACCATTTGTGGTGAAGCAATGGGATGCACTGAAGTGCACCCTCTAGCCTCGTGTGGGATAGGGACATCAGATGCCACTCCAACCCCCTCGTCTTCCTCCGCCAGCCAACGGTGCGAAGATGAGAGGAGTGTGCTCTGAATGTTTTCTGCCTAGCAGAGGCTAGTTCTCACTTACGAAAATGGCCCCACTTTGACCTGTATATCAGGCACAATGGTGTAGGTTTCAAAGAAACATGGCACCAACAAGTTGGAAAACGTGGGCCATGCGTGGACCGTGTTTGAGTCTGGCAAGCTCCAGATCTGCTACCAGGTTCCAGCCATTATCACAGGCGCAAAAATGCCAGGCCCCAGGTGTAGCAGGGAAAAAAAAATGCCATCTCAGCCAGGATGGCATCCCTGACCTCGGAGGCACTGTGCTGTCTGTCCCCCAAGCTGATCAGTTTCAGCACGGCCTACTGACATCTCCCCATGCCAGTGTTACAGTGTTTTCCGCTAGTAGCTGGGGTGGAGGTTGCAGCTTCGTAGGGTTTCAGTCTACTCCTGCCATGGCCTGGGAGAGGAGATAGGCCACCCCAGTTTGCACCCGGGGAACAGACTCCACCACATTCACCCTGCCTGTCATTAAAGATAAGCACTGCAGCATCCCTGACCACAGGCGCTTGTCCATGTGTCGGTGGTCAAGTGGACCTTGCAGCAAAGCGCAGAGCTCTGGGCCCGACTGATGTTATGGGACACATGCAGGCGCAAGGCAGAGACAGCACACCAAGAGAAGTAGTAACGGCTAGGCCCAGCATAGGGAGGTGCCCCAGCTGCCATCTGCTGACGGAAGGCCTGGGTCTCCAGAAGCATAAACAAACACCAACATCTCCAGGGCCAGCAGTTTATCGATGAGGCTGTTACAGGCTTGGGCATGGGGGTGGGTTGTATTGTACTTCTGCCTGCAATGAAAAGCTTGGGAAATGTGGAGTGGCTGGGAAGAGGCGCATGATGGTGCAGGCCAAAAGGGCGCATGAGGGTGAACTCCCCAATGTGTCAGAGATAGGTGTGTAGGTGTCCTTGCATCATATACTTGCACCATATTTGGCTTTGGAAGTTAATTTTGTGCCAAAAAGTGGTTAAGACAGCGATCCCTCAGCTACTCCCGTTACACTGTCTATTGAAGTTACCATCTGTGGAAGTGGACCACCATTTCTAAGATCCCAAAGGAAGCAGGCAAGAGATGTGCAGTTCAGAAAAAAAGATGAGAAAATAAGTTTAGGCTGTAGAGCACAGAGGGATCGGAGAGGACAGAGCTGGTGTCGGCCAGGTATTCCCACAACATGCGCCTATACTTGTCCCTCCTGGTGACACTAGGCCCCTGAGTGGCAGTAATTTGTCCAGGGGGGCCATTAACGTGTTCCAGACCTAGGAATAAGTCTTCCAACAGGGTAGAGTTTTGCATGCCTTTGCTTCTACCCACTGTTTTTGCTGCTTAGCTTCCCTCCACATCTACTCTGCTTTCACCCCTAAACATCACCCCAGTTTATGCCTTTGCTTCTACCCAGGTTTTTTGTTGATTTAGCTTCCCTCTACATCTACACTGCTTTAGCCCCTAGACATCACCCCTGTCCATGTGGGGTCGGTGGCCTCGTCATCCACCAACTCCTCTTCCAATTGCGCACTGCCCCCTTACTGCAAACCGCACATGACCACAGCTTGCCTTGATGGCAACTGTGTCTCATGATCCCCACTTAGGTCCAGACAAGTCGGTGGCGGGTCCAAAACCCCAAAATTGGAAGGAAATGGCAGATGCTGCAGTATTTCTAACACCTGTTCCTGGTGCTCGGGCCTGGTCTGTGTTGTACCCTGCACCCTGCTTAACGCATCTGCCATATCCGAAGTTGTGCTGAGCGCATGCTAATGTTTCGTGTCCAGTGCAATGGATGGGATGGGATTTCACATAAGTCTGCCACCCATGGCCACTCATGGTTGAGCAACTGAGGGAGTTGACTTTGACGAACCCGAGGGTTTTGGAGTTGGAACTACATCAAAGGTCTGTGCTGCTCACACACTCTGCTCAACACATGATATGTTTAGTGCCAGCAGTGTGGAGACGTCGCACAACAGCCGTTGTTCCAGCAGGTACAGGCGTTGTAGGAGTGCATAGAGGCTAGCAGCGGCAACTATACACTTTAAAAACTATCCGCACAAGCGCCACACTTTCACCAGTAGCTCAGGAACATTGGGGTACCTTTTTCAAAAGATTAGCAGCAATGAGTTAAAAACGTGGCCCAGGCATGGAATATGTTGCAGGCTGCCAAGCTACAGAGCCAATCCCAGGTTACGGCCATTATCACACATGACAACATGCCTGGGCCCAGGTGCAGTGGCAAAAACCACATTGCCGTCTCATCGAGGATGGCATGACTCACTTTGTAGGCAGTGTGCTGTCTGGCCCCCAAGCTGATGAGCTTCAGCACGGCCCGCTGACGTCTCCCCACACCAGTGTTGCAGCGTTTCCAGCTCGTAGCTGGGGTCAATTTAACAGCGGAGGAGGGTGGTGTTTCAGCCCTCCTCCCAGGAATGTTGTGTGGGGAGACAAGTCAGGCCACCACATTTTGCGACCCGGTCCACGCCTCAACTACATTCAACCACTGTGCCCAAATTGAAAGGTAGCGTCCCTGTCCGCATGCACTTGTCCATTCGTAACTGGTCACATGGAACTTTAGGGCTAAGCGCTGAATTTAGGGACCGCCTCATGTTTGGGGGAAAGTGCTGGTGTGGACGGCACAGTGCGGTGGCGCAGTAGACACTCTGCCCAAAAAGGGCAGAGTGTCCCCCAGCCGGGATTCCAACATCTCCTGGGCCAGATTTCTTGAGATGAGGCCGTTGAAGCCTTGGGCATGTGGGTGGGTTGCGCTGTACTTTAGCATGAAATGAAAGGCTTGGGAGATGGGGAGTTGCTGGGAAGAGGCGCATGATGGCGCGGGCAAAAGGAGAAATGGCAGGAAAAGGTGAGGATAAGGGTGAACTCCCCAAAGTGTCAGAGGCAGATGTGGAGGTGTCCTGGCTCCTGGTCTGGACTGCAGCGCCAGCCCTGTCAACAGTGGAAGAGGCAGTGGCCGCCAGGCCAAACGACGATTATCCTGCGCTTGCTCTCACCCCAGCCCAGGGCTTGCCTTCCAAATGATGGCACCCGCAAGAGGTGGTGAGATTCCTCTCCGCAGATCTCCAAACCATCTTGGACTTGCAAATTGCACTAAATTTGTCATGTAACCGACATGTATATGATGAGTCTATCCATTGTCTGTTCATTTTGGTGAAAGTCAGCCTGTCAGCTGACAGACAGCTGTGCTTGTCAGTGATGATGTCACCGGCTGCTTGTACCCCCAGTTTTTGCTGCTTAGCTTGCCTCCACATCCACACTGCTTTTGCCCCTACACATCACCCCTATCCATGCCTGTGCCTCTAGCCATAAGTCTGCCACCCATGGAAACTCATGGTGCAGAAAGTGAGGGAGCTGACTCTGAGGAACCCTTGGGTTTTGTAGCTGGTACTCCATCAAAGGTCTCTGCTGCTCACACACCCTGCTGAACATACGGTATCTAGGGTTAGAGCGTGTGGTGACCTCGCACAACAGTAGGTGCTTCAGGCAGATGTAGGCCTTGCTGGAGTGTATTGCGGCTAGCTCCAGGTACTGTAGACTTGGGAAAGTGGGTGTCCAAGTGCCGCACTTTCACCCTTAGCTCAGCTAATTTGGGGTATGTTTTTAAAAATCATTGCACCACTACATTGAACATGTGGGCCAGGCATGGAACGTGTTGGAGGCTGGCAAGCTCCAGAGCCCTCCAACAAGCTAAAAAACCTGGCCCCAGGGGCAGCGGGGATAAACAAATTGCCATCTCATCCAGGATGGCATCCCTGACCTCAGAGGCAGTGTGCTGTCCGTCTCCCAAGCTGATGAGCTTCAGCCCAGCCTGCTGACGTCTCCCCACACCAGTGTTGCAGCGTTTTCAGCTCGTAGCTGGGGTAAATCTAACAGCGGAGGAGGAGGAGGGTGGTGTTTCAGCCCTCCTCCCAGGAATGTTTTGTGGGGAAACAAGTCAGGAAAATTCTTGAAACGGGAGAGTTTTGCATCTTTGCCCTTGCTGCCTATGGACATCCCTTTGCCTCTAGCCACCATTTTCCCTGCTTTGCTTGCCTCCACATCCACACTGCTTTTGCCCCTAGACATCACCCCAGTCCATGCCTTAGCTTGTACCCCCAGTTTTTCCTGCTTAGCTTGCCTCCACATCCACACTGCTTTTGCCCCTAGACATCACCCCAGTCCATGCCTTAGCTTGTACCCCCAGTTTTTCCTGCTTAGCTTGCCTCCACATCCACACTGCTTTTGCCCCTAGACATCACCCCAGTCCATGCCTTAGCTTGTACCCCCAGTTTTTCCTGCTTAGCTTGCCTCCACATCCACACTGCTTTTGCCCCTAGACATCATCCCTATCCATGCCTCTTCCCCTAGCCATAACTCTGCCACCCCTGGAAACTCATGGTGCAGAAACTTTGGTTGCTGACTTTGAGGAACCCTTGGGTTTTGTAGATGGAACTCCATCAAAGGTCTGTGCAGCTCACACACCCTGCTCAAGATATGGTATTGTAGGGTTTCAGCGTGTGTGAATGACGGACAACAGCCTGTGTTTGGACAGATGTAGGCCTTGCTAGAGTGTTTTTAGGCTAGCAGCGACTCCTGTGCACTTGCAAAAGTGGGCGCACAAGCGCCGCATTTTCAACAGTAGCTTCGGTACATTTGGGTATGTTTTTAAAAAACTTTGCACCACTAGGTTAGACGTGGGCCAAACATGGAACGTGTTGGAGGCTGGCAAGCTCCAGAGCCGCTACCAGGTTCCAGCCATTATCACAGGCGTAAAAATGCCAGGCCCCAGGTGTAGCAGGGAAAAAAAAATGCCATCTCAGCCAGGATGGCATCCCTGACCTCGGAGGCACTGTGCTGTCTGTCCCCCAAGCTGATGAGCTTCAGCACCGCCTGCTGACGTCTCCCCACACCAGTGTTTTAGCGTTTGCCGCTAGTAGCTGTGGTGGAGGTTGCAGCGTCGTAGGGTTTCAGTCTACTCCTGCCATGAATTTTGGCCTGGGAGAGGAGATAGGCCACCCCAGTTTGCACCCGAGGAACAGACTCCACCACATTCACCCTGCCTGTCATTAAAGATAAGCACTGCAGCATCCCTGACCACAGGCGCTTGTCCAAGTGTCGGTGGTCAAGTGGACCTTGCAGCAAAGCGCGGAACTAAGGGCCCACCTGATGTTGAGTGACACGTGCTGGTGCAAGGCGGGGACGCCACACCGGGAGAAGTTGAGACGGCTAGGGACGGCATAGTGAGGTGCCACAGTTGCCATCAGGTCCGGGAAGGCGGGAGTTTCAACAAGCCGGAACGCCAACCTCTCCTGGGCCAGCAGTTTAGCGATGTTGGCGTTCTAGGCTTGCGTGGGTGGGTGGTTAGCGGTGTATTTCTGCCGGCGCTCCAATGTCTGAGAGATGGTGGGTTGTTGTAAAGAAGCGCCTGATGGTGCCTTTGATGGTGCAGGAGAAGGAGATAAGACAGAAACAGGGGAGGATGAGGGAGAAGTCAACAAAGTGGCGGAGGCAGATGAAGTGATGTCCTGGCTCGTCCTCTGGAGTGCATCGCCAGCACTGTGAGCAGAGGCAGTGGCATGAACGGCGGGCGACGTTTGTCCTGCCGTTGCTGCCTGCCACTGATTCCATTGCTTGGATTCCAAATGACGGTGCATTGAAGTGGTGGACAGGTTGCTCTTCTCAGGGCCCCTACTCGATTTCGAGAGGCAAATTGTGTAGACGACACTATATCTGTCCTCGGCGCATTCCTTGAAAAAACTCTACACCTTCAAGAAACGTGCCCTCGATGGGGGAGTTTTTCTGGGCTGGGTACAAAAGGGAACATCTTCGGACATTCCGGGTCTGGCCTGGCTTCGGCAAAGCAGCTGACCTCTGCCTCTGGACATGTCTCTGCCTCTAGCTACCCTTTTTGGTGCTGCACCTGCCTCAACATCCACACTACTTTCCCAGCTTGACATCTGCCTTGTCCAGGTGGGGTCGGTGTCCTCGTCGTCCACCACCTCCTCTTCCAACTCCTGTCTCGCCTCCTCCTCCTGCACAATGCGCATGTCAACTGGCTGCCCTGACAGCAACTGCGTCTCATCGTCGTCGATGAGGGTGGGTTGCTGGTCATCCGCCACCAAATCGACCGGAGATGGAATGGAGGAGACTCTAGTGTTTGAGCATCTGGACACAGATACTCGTCTGTTAGGTCCGTGGAATCGCGAAATGGAGGGGCAGGTTGCGGTACAGTCAAAGGAAGGGAGAACAGCTCTGGGGAGCAGGGACAGTTGGGGTTATTGTTCTGAGAAGATTGGGAATTTTGGGTGGAAGGAGGACAAGACTGTTGGGTAAGAGGAGGTAGAGGCTGACTGGCTGGTGGACAATGTGCTTTAAGCGTTATCCGACAGCCATTGCAAGACCTGTTCCTGGTTCTCGGGCCTACTAATCTTTGTACCATTCAGCCTAGTTAATGTGGAACTTTTGTGCAAAGCGCAGAACTTAGGGCCCGCCTGATGTTAAGGGACACACGCTGGTACAAGGCTCAACTCACCCTAAGTGCCAAAAACACTGCTGGTGCAAGGCTCTACTCATGCCAAGGGCCTCAATCTCTGCTGGTAGCTCAGCTTAAGGTCATGTAACTTTGTTTGGAAGGGCTCATGTTAAGGGCTAGAAAAGTGAATTTTGGAAGGTCTTACCACATCACACACACACACACACACACACACACTCTCAAAATGACAGTTAAGGGTGAGGGCTTTTGGAATTCCCATTGCCTATTCCATTTGTGGTTGTCATGGGGAACGTGATTTAAAGGGGTGGTTGTTACTGTTTGTTGAGCTTAAATTGGGGTTTGTGTCCATCCATTTGGGGAGTAAAGAAGGTTTCCAGGTATTTTCCCACTTTGATAGAGGTTTTTTTGAATGTGGAAAGTGTGTAGTTGTTAGGCAGTGATGTTGGGGTAATAGAGGGTCTTTGGTGTGTTAGATGCCCCCAGACATGCTTCCCCTGCTGTCCCAGTGTCATTCCAGAGGTGTTGGCATCATTTCCTGGGGTGTCATAGTGGACTTGGTGACCCTCCAGACACGGATTTGGGTTTCCCCCTTAACGAGTATCTGTTCCCCATAGACTATAATGGGGTTCGAAACCCGTTCGAACACACGAACATTGAGCGGCTGTTCGAATCGAATTTCGAACCTCGAACATTTTAGTGTTCGCTCATCTCTAACCATTAACAATAATAGGCCTGATCCAGAGCTTGTATCATGACCAAATGGGATTATTGATTTCCAAGGCTGGGCTTACACTAAACGTGGCCAAATACATTACATTAATAAACATGATAATTTCAGCCCGGCCAGTACACAATTGAATGTGAAAACTTTCCTGATCTCAGATTAGATTATTTACCCCCAGATGTGTCTACCAGCGGCTTACTCCCCACTCACCTGTAAAGGGATCTCTTACCACCTCCACCATTTCCAAATCTTTGCATCCATGAATAGGCCCTGCTTCACTGATTCTGGCACAGTTGGATTTTTTTCTCTAGCCCCCACCATTCCCGAGCAATCAGTGTTATTAGTTTCCACACCTAATATGCTAATTAGGCTCTATACAGTCAGGTGGGCAGTCCTGGAAAGGAGCAATCAGTCAGGAACTGTCCACCTGACAACAGAGAGCCTACATAGCAGTTTGGGTGCCAAAACTAACAACACTGATTGCTCGGGAACGGTAGGGACTAAAAAAATAATTCTAAACTATGCCAGGATCAGTGAAGCAGAATCTATTAAAAAATTGCAAATAATTGCAGATGATGGAGTTGTTGAAAGGTCCTCTTTAACTCCTTCCTGCCACGGGTATTTTTTATTTTTTTCTTTTGACTCCCCCCCTTCCAAACTTCATAACTAGAGATGAGCGAGTACTGTTCGGATCAGCTGATCCAAATAGCACGCTCCATAGAAATGAATGGATGCACCTGGTACTTCCGCTTTGACGCCGGCCGGCCACTTAACCCCCCGCGTGCCGGCTACGTCCATTCATTTCTATGCGAGCGTGCTGTTCAGATCGGCTGATCCGAACAGTACTTGCTCATCTCTATTCATAACCCTTTTATTTTTCCACTCTCAGAGCAATATGAGGTCTTAATGTTTGCGGGACAATTTTTTCTTCATGATGCCACCATTTATTATTCTGTACAATCTACTGGTAATATAAAAAACACGAAAACTTGGTGATCTTCAGTAGTTGATACCTTTTTAATGGCTAACTCATAATGATGACAAATGGCTAACGTTTCGAAGCGCAAAAGGCTCCTTTGTCAAAGCAAATTTAAAAACATTTTTGAAGGATGTATATATATATATATATATATATATATATACAGAGAAGGCACAAAGGGTGTTAGATTTCAGGGGGAGGGGGGGAGGTTGGTTGTTAGTAGTTGGTGAGACAATGTAAGCATTTGGTAGAGACAATGTGGTAATTGGTAGATACAATGTAGACACTTACAGGTCCTTATCAGTTCACAAGTTACTGTAAAAAGACATGAACCCCTGTGATGCATTAAGCCCACACTCTAGTGTCTGAAACAGTGTCATGAATTTATATTCATGTATGCGCCTTTCTCTCTTAGATCTGAAATTCCCTCTCAAAATCAGAATTTTCATGTCATTGGTGATGTTGTGGTCCCCACTGCAAAAATGTTTTGACACGGGAAGGTCAGTTCTTTGTTCTTTAATAGTATGGCGATGTGAGTTCATGCGCAGTCTAAGCTGCTGTCCGGTCTCTCCAACATACAGATTTTCAGTGGAGCATTTGGTACACATAATTAAATACACTACATTGGAAGTGCTGCAGGTGAAGGTACCTGGAATGTTATATTCCTTGTTCGAGTTAGGTATCTCTATCCTGTCAATGGTCAGTATGTGGGGGCAGGTTTTGCACCTCTTATTTCCACATGGAAATGTTCCTGTGTTGGTTGGGGATGATGATGAGCTACTGACCATCATATTCCTGAGGTTTGGTGGCTGTCTATAGCACAGGAGAGGGGGGTCCGGAAATATGGATGTTAGATGGTTGTCTTTTTGTAGTAGTGGATGTAATTTGCGTGTAATTTGCGCAAATTACATCCACTACTACAAAAAGACAACCGTCTATCTGATCTTTATTTACAAAGCAGAATGAAACGTCTCTATTCTTCGTTCCATTCCTGTAACAAACTACCCACTACAGTTACAACTACAATGTCTGAATCAGTACGATCCACAATGGCCTTTTACACGTTACTGTAGTCTAATATTCAGACACAACCCTTAAAGGAATTCTCTGCTTTGATCTCTATTTGTTACAATGATGTTACAATGTTACAATCTTTTGGATTGAATTGGAATAGACATATTTACTAAAGCAGGCATGTCAGAATAGGCCATAGGTTCAGTCTTAACATTGTATAATGTCTACAGACGACTTATAGTGTTACTAGCATCTGCCCGTGACTTCGTCATTGGAGTTGGCGCTGAGCCGCTGATATTTAGGCATTCGCCGTTGGTTATGATCTGCCGTGTGCCGCCACATCCACTCCTACACGCCCCTGTCCCATTAGCTCCTCACCTGTCCCCGTGGGCTCTTTACCTACCGCCTGTTCCTGGCTCCCTGCAGCCACCCTCGTTTCCCAGCGCGGATGCCGATTCCCCTGCGCGCGCGCAGCTCCCCCTGCGCCCCCACCCTCTCCCTCCCAGGGGGCCCCCCAGGTCAACCTCCCCACCCCCGCTTTTCCTGCAGAACCCCCCCCTATGGCCCCCACCTGTCGGGCATCACCTGCACCCCCAACCCTCCCTGTTTAGCAGTCCCCCCTCCGCAAAATACCCTAACTCCTCTGCCGTCACATGCAGTGTCCCGCTGCCAAATGACGGTGTGTGAACGCAGACATAGGGTGCATGAGCGCTATATGCCCGACTGACCTGCAGACTCTGTAGGCCGCAGGTGGTGCGGGACAGCAGGCTTTCTAGAGAGTGGCACAGGCGAGCCTTTCCCACGGCTGTGGCACAATAGTTTGATCCCGTGGCGAGCCCTGCATGTCTTGGTGCCCCACAGTCCAGGCGCTTGCACCGGCCACTGCGGAGCGCACAGCCACGCCATGTTGGTTTGCTTGTTGTGCGCCGATAGCTCTGCCCACACAGAGAAGCGGCAGCCAATCGGGTGAGCTTCTGAGAGGGCTGGGATGACGTCATCCCAGGTTCTGCAGCGAATTTGAAAGTGAAAAGCACTGGTCAAGGGAGAGAATTTCGGCGGTGTATGGAATTACATGTAGCCTATCTTTCAATCTGGGCCCCAAGGTATGTATGTGCGCAATTTCAGCCAAATCCGTTCGCCGGTCTAGGTGTCATTGAGGAACAAACATCCAAACACAATATTAGTAGGATTTACCTGCGGTATGATTCCTTGTTGGTTTGGTTCCTGTTTACCCATCATGGTATATGATTTACCAGCTCCAGTCTGTCCATAGGCGAAGATGCACACATTGTATCCTTCGAAGGCATGAAGCAGCATCTCCTCCCCAATGTCTCGGTAGACCTGTTGTTGTCCAGCGTACTGACTGTCCTCATCCTGCATGTGAAATGAATCCATAACTCTTGTATTACTTTATACTACAGTTTACATACTTGATACGCTACTACTTTAATTTGACCCTTTCATACCATTTGTGGGTGCTAAATCGACTCCCACACATAGATTCTAACGTTGCGACACTTTAATAAACTGCGCTCTTCTACTTTCTTCTGAAAAGCATGATCGAGCTTCTGTCTCCATGTTGCTATGCAGCAATGTAAATTATTGTATCAATCAATGTTGCGGTAAATGCTGTTCTCTAGGGCTCAGAGACTTTAGTGCAGAACTAAAGTTTTATGGTGGCTCATTTAACTCTTTGGGTTCAGGATTTTTTTTTTTTTTTTTTTAAATGTAGATTGTGAGCCCCACATAGAGTTCACAATGTACATTTTTCCCTATCAGTATGTCTTTGGAATATGGGATGGATGGGTTCAGGATTTTTGTAATGGTAGAGATAGTATATCTTGTGCACCGCATGTAGTAAGAGTGCTGCATGACTTGGTACATGGTCACACCAATGAGAAACTTAAAGTGAACCTATCAGGTATCCTTTGCCCTGTCTGAGGTGTGTGATATATAGACTTATATGATTTGAAGAAGGATTTTGCAGTAGAAATCAGAATATATCCTGCCAGGACTCCTATGAGACAGTGAGAGTCCTGGTTACCCCGCCCCCACACATTGATTGACAGCTCTCCCTGTATCAGTCTGTGTGGGCGGAATAACCAGATCTCTTACTGTCTCAGGAGTCCTGGGAGGATTTACTCTGCTCCAAATCTTATAAACAGAACTCAAGTTCTCTCCCTGTGTTAACATCCTGATCTTTGACAGGGCAGAAGAAATCTTCTGACAGGTTCACTTTTAGTATACATTACCATTGACATTAAATAGCCTGGTGCACTGCAGTGATATATGACATACCAGGTTGTGATGTTGTTATAAGTATGTTCTGTATGTTCTGTTCTGCTCAACATCTGGCAAGCTGAAACCTTGTTAGTGGACTGAACTGCACGCCCATTTACGCTAGGCTCATACCTGTGTTGGGGTTTCCATTTTTCAGATCCGCTTGGAGAACCCAAAAAACGGAAACCAAATCCGCTTAAAGAGCAGTTACCCACGGAAGCCTGTGGCCCTCATAAACTATAATGGGATCTGTCTGGTTTCCGCCCGAATGTGGAGTCAAAAGTCCTGCTTGGGGGACGAAATCCCTAAACGGTGATCAAACACAGATGCGAACCTAGCCTTAGTTGTACATATTCTCACCTTGTGCAACTAAATATATGAAAAGCCAGACAGTGCCATCAAAGTGGATGACATTGTCTACAAAGTGTATCATTAAAAAATTGTGTATGGGCACGTCAATAAAACTGATATATATATATATATATATATATATATATATATATATATATATATATATATATAGTCTCCACCAAAACTGGCTAGATCTGTGAAGAAATATCTCTATATCTATATATATATATATATATATATATATATATATATATATATATATATATATATCTATATGTATGGTCAGCCTATGTCAGTGATGGCGAACCTATGGCACGCGTGCCAGAGAGGGCACGCAGAGCCCCCTCTGCTGGCACGCGTGCTGTCGCCCTGATCGCTCACTAACGGCGAATCCGATGCAGGATTCCCCGTTAGTGAGCGATCGCTGCCTTCAGCTGGTTGTGCAAATGCGCATCCAGCTGAAAGCTGTCAGTGTAGCTCAGTGTAGGCCACGCGTACTACGCGGCCTACACTGACTACAGAGTGTGACCTCTGAACAAGCGCGGGCGTGATGACGTAAGTCATCAGCGCGCGCAGTGAACAGAAGAGAGAACACCCGGCAGCTCTTCAGGTAACTATATTGTGTTTGTTTGCACTGTCAGGGGAGGGGGGCAACGGTGGACATTTCATGTTGTGTAGGAGGGGGCTACTGTAGACTTTCATGCTGTGTGGGTAGGGGGCTACTGTGGACCATTTTATGCTGTATGGGAGGGGGCTACTATGGACCTTTCATGTAGTGTGGGAGGGGGCTACTGTAGACTTTCATGCTGTGCGGGTAGGGGGCTACTGTGGACCATTTTATGCTGTGTGGGAGGGAGCTACTGTGGATCTTTCATGCTCTGTGGGAGGGGGCTACTGTAGACCAGTTCATGTTGTGTGGGAGGGGGCTACTCTGGACCATTTCATGCTGTGTGGGAGGGGGCTACTGTGGACCATTTCATGTTGTGTGGGAGGGGGCTACTGTGGACCATTTCATGTTGTGTAGGAGGGGGCTACTGTGGATCTTTCATGCTCTGTGGGAGGGGGCTACTGTGGACCAGTTCATGTTGTGTGGGAGGGGGCTACTCTGGACCATTTCATGTTGTGTGGGAGGGGGCTACTGTGGACCATTTCATGTTGTGTAGGAGGGGGCTACTGTGGATCTTTCATGCTCTGTGGGAGGGGGCTACTTTGGACCATTTCATGCTGTGTGGGAGGGGGCTACTGTGGACCATTTCATGCTGTGTGGAAGGGGGCTACTGTGGACCATTTCATGTTGTGTGGGAGGGGGCTATTGTGGACCATTTCATGTTGTGTGGGAGGGGGCTACTGTGGACCAGTTCATGTTGTGTGGGAGGGGGCTACTGTGGACCAGTTCATGTTGTGTGGGAGGGGGCTACTGTGGACCAGTTCATGCTGTGTGGGAGGGGGCTACTGTGGACCAGTTCATGCTGTGTGGGAGGGGGCTACTGTGGACCAGTTTATGCTGTGTGGGAGGGGGCTACTGTGGAGTATACAGGTATAATCCTGTGTGGGGGCCACTGTGGGCCAGATTGTACTGTGTGGGGGGCCACTGAGGGGCAGATTGTACTGTGTGGGGTCCCCTCACTATGTATATCACACAGTATTTGTTTTATAGCAGACGTGAAATTAGTACAGGATGTAATAACATTGCACGGTAAACTATAAAACAGATCCTGTGCGATGTAAATAGTGAAAATTAATTGTTTAAAAGTACAGAATGCAGAGACCTTTACCTTTCAGTACAAGATCTGTAAAGCCCCAGTCACATGACTGTAATTTGTGGGTCCGCAATTGTGGACCCACAGAGTTTTAAGGTTAAATTGCCGTGTTGGCACTCCGTGATAATTTATTTGGTTTTGGGTTGCAGTTTAGGCACTCGGTCTCAAAAAGGTTCGCCATCACTGGCCTATGTTTATAACTTAGATGGGCAACACTTCACATTGGAGTATATAGTATACTGCTTACTTGCATATCCCTTATTTTCCATATGTTTAGTTGATCACTATCCACTATATCCTATAGGAGACATTCTGATAATAGTAACTATCGTTGTAGTTTCTCTATCACTTGTAGATTTCATCTATCTCTTCTTAGACGTGTTATGATGTCGTCCTTAGTATTGACTGTACTGATAATCCTACAAGTTCTACTCTAAATATTCATTAGTCTTGTTTAGGTTTGGTATCTTGTTACTCACCGAAGTATGGGACCAGTAGGAGTAGTCGAAACTGAAGCTTTTGGGGGTTTCTTTTGGCTGCTTGGGGTTGATAATTGCTGTAAGAAAGATAAGACAGGTTATGTCGCTTTTTGTTGCTTCCATGGGCCATACATACATCAAACTGAGCCCATAACAGACTAAAATGAGGATCTATTCTGGTGCCAGTTACCACCACACCCGTAACCACCTAGTGGACTGGAGATGTGGCAGGAAACTCTTAGGCCTTATGCGCACGCCCATTTTGAGAACACATAGATGTTAATGTGTCTTTTCACATGGCC